>NC_081135.1:1110380-1342237 GCF_958295425.1 Solea solea | reverse complement strand
TTACTCAACCCTCCTGACCAGACTAGAAGCCCATAGGCCCCTTGTATATTTCCTGTATATACATGTTTAGTGTTGGTTCGTCCCGTGTCCTCTCCCTCTGTGTGCTCAGGCTTGTTTTAATTGGTCAGTTAAGATCTGCTTAAGGAATCAAAGCTGATTCAACTGTTGCTTTCAGCGCCAGCCGCTGTGGATCCTCGCGGCTCGCACCTTTTTCCGGTTCGCTCTCTGCCTCCCGCAGCTCTTACGGCTCACGCTCACTACAAACAGGCTTCAAAGAACAATAAAAGCCTTTGAGCGGTGAGAGGATCTCCTCGTTAAACGCAGCCAGGCTCCGGCCCCGCTGCTGCTGCTGCTGCTGCTGCTGCTGCTACTGCTGCTGCTGCTGCACACAAGGTAGATGATTATCAGGTCACATTTGTTCGACCTTGAATTAGCCTTGACATTTATGCTTGACCACCTCGACCCCCGCGGTTGAAAAGGAACGCCGCTGCCGCAGAGGTCGCGGAGTTCAACACATAAAGTTGCAGACGAGTTGAAAGGACACAAAGCGTCGGATTAAAAAGCTTAAAAAACAGAGCGTGTTTCTCTCTCTCTCTCTTTCTTCTTCTTCTGCAGCCTCACATTACTCTGTCGTGTATCACTGACCTATGTTTGGCAACAGACAAAAACCATGAAAAGATTCACCACATGAAGTCGCAGCCAAAACCACAACTGTTGGGTTGAGTGTGTGCAGACACGCGGCCTGTTTCCCCTCAGCAATTATCCCGCGATGGGGGAAGATTTCCGAAAGATTAACATGACGTTCTCCTGCTTCCAGGCCTTTTACGCTGCCACAGCTACAGCGGGGGCGGACGTGTGTCCGTGAAATACACAAGATTTAAGGAGAAAACGAGAGAGACACGTACGAGAGAAGATAAAGTTTGTCTGGATTCAGTTTTCTTCTCACAGGAAACGATGACTGTTTGCAGGTTTTTCCACAGACTCCATCAGCGTCGCTCTCTCTCAAAGAGTACGTTTTTGAAAATGAGCAGCAGTTCTATGAGAAAGTGTCTTGTTGCCGAGATCGAGGAGCCAAAACATTTGCACTGAGGGACAGAGAGGGACGTTATCTCAAGGACAGAGCGTGGGGACGCCGCTCACCGTCAAAATAAAAGCATGTGATGTTTCTGACACTTGAAAAGTCATTAATTGAAAAGTAAGGAGCTATAATCACTGATTTACTGTATCTATGAGACATTTACACGGCGGCTGCTGCACAGTTTTGTCCCGACAGCTACTTGTGTTTGTTTAACATTAATCTCTGACTGCAGCAGCGTGCAGTGCTTACACAGAGCGGTGTTATGAAAGGAGATGAATTCATGAAGCAAAGCAGAAATGAGCCAGGTACGAGGCACAGCTGGAGACTTCACAGAGCTGCAGTCAAACAGGAATAAACTTTACAGGACTGTCTTAAATAAACTGTAAAGGAAAGAAAGGACAGAGAATTCCTGCAGAAAACACAGTGGAAATCTCTTTCATACCACAACAATTTGGTCTTTAGTGTTTTTACGAGGCAAAAGAGAGAAGTGGTTTGACTGCAGCCACGAGCTTAAAAGCATAGTTCAGGATTCTTAAAGTGTGGTTTTCAGAAATTACTTTTTTACTTTTCACTGCTTTACAACGACCAAGCTAATAAAATCATATACATCCATGCTTCAGTCTACGACTTCCTAAGAGCATGTTCACGTCTTTATCTCACTGTCAGACAGACTTTTCCAACAGGAAACTCACGTTTGTAAACCACTCACTCTCCCACACCAAAGCCCATAGAGAAAACCAGTGATTTTAGCTCGCGGGGACACAGGAGCTGCTGGTCTAACACTGCCTCGTGTGGTCACTTTGTGTCACTGAGTTAAGTCTAAATGAAATATTTCAAATACGGATTAAAAAAAATAAGACATTTAATGTTATTTTCATCACTTAGTGACAGAAGCGGTGGATCAACAACTCCTGTGTGCTGTGATGTTAAAATCGCTGATTTTCTCTCTGGGCTTTGGTGTGGGAGAGTGAGTGAGTGAGTGGTTCACAAACTGCAGTTTCCTGTTGGAAAAGTCTGTGTCTGTGTCTGTGAAATAAAGACATGAACATGTTTTTAATCTATCGTCGACTCCAGAACGAACCATTTAGAGGACAAATGTGACATTGTTTCCCAACATTAGGACGTTTGGGGGACGAGGTTAAAGCGAAGTTGACTTTTCATGGAAAACAGGATGTAATTGTGGTCACCCGCCATTTAAATCAAATTCCTGTGTGTTTCCTTTCCTTTTGTTTTTTTTTTATCTTAAAATCATCAATTCAACCCCTTAAATTATGATCCGCCTATTTACTTGTTAGTAATGTGAAGCAGAAACACAGACAGTGGTGACTGTGTCACATTCCTCTGTGTTCACACACAGGTGACCCTCTGCACCAGAAAACCACTACAAAGCCCAGTGTTTGTCGCGGATGCAGCCGAGCCGGGCTCTGTGGACAAACCCCTCATGCTCCCCTGAAGTTATATGTTTGAATCCCGTCATATGAGCAGATGTTGGCCTTCAGAGCGCGGCACGTAACCTATTTGCCGCGGTTTTTACAAGAACACAGCCGCAGCGACACAAGTTCAAATGGATACAGGAGGCAATGGTCTGGAAAGAGAACAACAAGCTCTCAAGTGTCCTGGAACTATAATGAAGCCTCACATGGTGCTGATTGCCAGGCTTTAATGTGGGCAAACAAGACATGAAAGAGAGCCATAAAGAGTCCAGTGAATAGATCATCTATCTCTGCTCCAGCAGGTTTACAAGTTTACTGCCCCGCCGTTTATCAGGTGTCATCATCTCCAAGGCCTCAGCTCGCTCAGGTTTCTGCTGCTCCACGCTCTCCTGTCGTCGTCGTCTTCTAGAAGCTTCCACACGGTGGACCACAGAGGGTTAACCGGCGCTAATGGGCAGAGGGAGTGTGCTTTTCCCCCGTTATTAGCTGTATTGTTCTGGAGAGCAGAATTATCACATAGGCTGCACAAACATCACAATTAGCACAATTTGACTGAAATAAATGGCACAGCAGGCGAAGCAACCCGCGGCTGAACTGTGAGTCTGCTGCTCACAAACAAACACAGAGCAGGCGGAGGCCACGTGAGAAACAGCACTCTTTACAGTCGCTTTTTCACTTCATTTAAGGCAGAGAGGAAAACAAAGTCTGGAAGCTGTAAACGCTGCATCATAGCAGCGATATGACTCAATATTTGAATGACTGCATGAATATTTCACACTCACAAACAAAGCAGAGGGCAGACAGAAGTGACGTGAGAAAGAAGACGGAGGTTTTTAACTGTAAAACTGAAAGACTGGAAGCTCCAGGACTTGAAGTAATCTACAAGACACAGATTATAGTCTCCCTCTCTCTCATTAGATCAATAAACGCTGTCGGGCATGTTTCCAACAGACAGAGTTGTGAAAGATGCACTGATACTGAAACAAAGAACCTTTGAAATCATTTTTTCTCCACATGCCAGTTGTGTAGCAGTGTGTTTGGACTTCAGCGTGGGAGGAATAAACAAGCAAATTAACTTTTTCCCCAACAAAAGTCCAGGATTGTTGTATTTCCTCTTAAGACCTGAAACCAGTGATTGAGACTCGAAACTCGTCAAGAAACTGTTTATGGAAGTTAGAACCACATGGAAGCACAAGCACATTACACACTGATGAACAACGTATTATTATAGAGTTTCACAGATTCAAACCTCGTCCTTCAAACCCACGGCAGCGGGAAAGCTCAGATTCACTTCATATTCATTTTAAGACCTTTACGTGCAGAAGACAAAGAGGCAGCGGACGCGGCTGTTATCTGCTGATTTATTAGAGATTAGAGAAAGAAAGAGTTGGCATCCATGACAGTGTGGTGAGAGGGCACAGGGAGGTGGAGGAGATGCACTTAAAAATCACTTCTTTCACCGTTACTGCGCCGCTGGACAAAGGGATGAAAAAGTCCTGGCAGCGAGCGCCGCTTTCACTCAACACGGCTCGTCATTGTGCCGGGAAAAGGCCAATTTCCATAAGCGATTGGGAGAACAATGTCATAAAGGGGCGCGCACGCAGAGGGACAATGAGGCTGGGACAAAAGACCTCGTCCTCCGTCGTCTCTGTGTGGACATTCCTCGTGTTACAGTGGAGAGACATTTGATCCAAACCCAGGAGGACGAGCGGCGGGGGGGACACGAGGAACGCTAACGAGAGCGCGAGTTTGACGCTTGCGCTGCGCTCACAGGTGACGTCTGTGCGGTCGGACACCTGATGCTGGCCCGCGGCGTGGCAGGGGTTGCTATGGCGACGTTGACGTGATCAGTGAGTGAACCCCAAAAACCCAGCAACGAGGAGAACGGCCTCGTCCAAGTTATTCAAGTAACGAGGATAAAACTGTCCCGGTCACATCTGTGATCTGTGCTTTACATGTGGACATACGACACAAGACATTCATCCATACAATTAGCATCGGAGCCTATATTTTTCTTATGAGGCGAACAGAGCAGATCCTGATGATACGGATGAGAGCGTTGTCATGGAAACATGTGCACAGTGTAGGTAAATGGTTAAAACAACTGTCTGTGTGTGTATCTTTAGAAAAAAAAGGAAAACAAGAGCTTTTAAAAAAGTATGTGGGCCTTTTATGAACTATCTTCAGTTAGTTCCTCAGGCGTGGAGCACCTCGCTGTATGTGATCTGTACGGAGCAGTGACGTCACACACCGTTTGTAAAGTCTTTTTATTTATGTGACTCGTTCAATAAAAAGCAGTAAAGACAGAAGAAATGTGAGTGCACACAGCGTCATGATGTAATGCTGCAGCGCCGCAAACGTCTTCAAATAAAGAAAATGACTGAACATGTTGTCGCCGCACACAGAGCGAGACGAGCGCTGGTCTGCTCCGCCCCACAGGTTCCTCAGAGGTCAGAGAGGCGACCTGAGGACACAGAGCTGCTCCACTCTGCTCATGCTTTCAGGGGCTAAAGAGCAAGTGCATTTATTTAGGCTTCTAACACACACACACACACACTCTTTCATAACACATTCATTGGGCATATGCACATTATACACTGTACTACTTCCTCCCTCGCTCACACACACACACACACACACACACACACACACACACACTTAGTAAGAGCTTTGTGGGGAGTGGAGGATGTCATGACCCCCCTGCTGTGCTTCATGCTGCAGTTTAGTGATGCTGCGAGATGGGACATCGCATGAGAGCACAATAATGTGTGTGTGTGTTAGAGGTCTTTCTTTTAATGTACTCCTGCACACACACACACACACACACACACACACGTCAGTGGAGTGGCCCCCTGCTGTGTTTGTATCAGCGTCAGTGGTGAATCAGCTCACTCATGCAGCAGTAAAACCCCCAAAACCCTCACTCACTGACCCTGTGTGGACAATAAACTGCATCTAATTACAGGCGCATGCACTCACACCACTCACAGTTCACCCTGTGTGCTGCTGCTGCCTATGTGCTGCTGCTGCCGCCTGTGTACTAATGCTGCTGCTTGTGTACTACTGCTGCTGCTGCTGCCGCCTGTGTGCTGCTGCTGCTGCTGCTACCTCTACAGTTCCTGGCTGTTTGAGGTCCTCGTCATAGCCTCAGGTGCATCTTCAGTTCCTTTATGTGCCTTCCTGCCTCCAGAGGAAGTGGTGTAGGATGGTGAAGGCCTCGCCGGCTGACAGCCAGCTTTTATTAATGACAGCTCCCTCCGCCCTGCTTTGAATAGGTGGTCAGTGGCAGACAATGGCTGTTGTCGGGCGGTTGGAGGAGCAGCGCAGGCTCTTTGAAAAGGCCTCGTCCCGCTGACAGGTGCTGCTGAAAAGATGAGCAGGGGTGTCGGTGCCTCGCTGCCCCCACAGGTGTGGAGATGTCAGGGATGACGGAACACCTGCGACGTCTCTCCCTTCACGCTGGTGGTTTCGCGGTATCGCTTTTCATACGCGGCCGTGATAAGAGATACATGCGGACCGGGCTGTGACCGCGCTCCGCTGACAGCACCGCCACGCTCCACCTGTCCATTTCATAACAGCACAGTCACCGGCAGACATGTGCATGTGTGGAGGCCTGACGTGACCTCGCGCACCGCTCTGCACCGCTCTGCACCGCTCTGCGACACACACTCTGCAGTATACGGTATGAGTTTACACATGAGGGATTTAGTAACATCATTAAACCTGGAGATACAGGGATACTGATATTAGCCCAAAGACTGTTTAAGTCTATGATACCTTAAGAACATGTTCACGTCTTTATCTCACTGTTAGACACACTTTTACAACAGGAAACTCAAGTTTGTAAACCACTCACTCTCCCACACCAAAGCCCATAGAGAAAATCAGTGATTTTAGCTCACGGCGGACATAGGAGCTACTGGTCTACTGCTGCCTCGTGTGGTCACTTTGTGTCACTAAGTTAAGTCTAAATGAAACATTTCAAATGCAGAATTCAAAGAAATAAGACATTTAATGTCATTTTCATTACTTAGTGACAGAAGCAGTGGATCAACAACTCCTGTGTGCAGTGATGTTAAAATCACTGGATTTCTCTATGGATTTTGGTGTGGGAGAGTGAGTGAGTGAGTGAGTGAACTAATCCTGAACTTTACTCTTTAGGGACATTTTGTCCTCTAGTTAGAGATCATGCTCCATTTCCATACACTGTTTCTTGAGATTTCCACTGATATTGGATGAAACTCAACAGTGACAAACAACAGAGTTCAGGAAATGGAAAAAACAATTCTGTCCTGATATTTCCATGTTGCATGTTATTATAACATATTTATGAGACAATTGGTGAATTTAAATCAGCCTAATGAGACTTTATGTGACCCTGATGTGGAACATTTGCGAGCACGACTCCAGGCCAAGACGCTGTTGCTTCACTAAAATTAGAAACTGATTCCAGAACAATGAGAGCAGGAGCAGCTTGCACACTTGCTGTTTGGACTGTTTTGTGTTAGTGTGGAGTGAAGACTGAAGCGCAGCGGCAGCGTTCCAAGTGGCAGCGTGCAGCGTGGGTGGCGTTTCCCTGCGCTGATAATGAAATAATTGGCTGTGGGAGGGGCTTGGGGGGGAGGGGCTTATCAGTACACACATACACACACAAAACATCGGGAGGACAATTAGTCTATTAATCCGACGATGACAAGCAAATAATCACATGGCTTTTGTTGGACTCAACCTCTTCAGTAAATATGTATGAAGTGACCTGGAAAAACGCACAATGGCAACTTTTGCCTCTTAAGTCGTTCAACGGGAACAATGGTGGCATTCACAGGCAGAGATGTCGTCATGGGGCTGAGTTATCATCAACAACCTGCCGTGTTTTGTCCCTCATCGCTGCTCATTAGGCACATATGTATATTCACACACACACACTCACACACACTCACACATATGCCGTTCAGATGGCTGCCAGACTGCGTGATAAGGAAGCCCACGAGCACAGATTCAGGCTGTTTATACTTTGATGGTCTGTGGTTTAAGAGCGTCTGTTAGCGGCTGTTGTTTAAAATACAGCATTACATGGCTGAGAGTCAAAAGCATGTGGACACGCTCCCCTGTACGCACAGGTGCAGGTTATTAGAGATGAAGGACTGTCACAGGTTCAGCCTCAAACATGTGTGTAAAACACAGACTGAAGCCACTTAACAAGAGAGTAACCTCCGTTTAAGTCTACGATGTTCACGTCTTTATCTCACTGTTAGACAGACTTTTCCAGCAGGAAACTGAAGTTTGTAAACCACTCACTCTCGCACACCAAAGCCCAGAGAGAAAACCAGTGATTTTAACATCACACACACACACACACTGCTGCCTCCATCACTAAGTTCACATGTGTTACTTTGTCACTTCAGTGTTTAAAATCCTTTGTTCAGATTGACCTCAGCGACACAAAGTGACCACACGAGGCAGCAGTGGACCAGCAGCTCCTGTGTCCCCGTGAGCTAAAATCACTGATTTTCTCTATGGACTTTGGTGTGGGAGAGTGAGTGGTTTACAAACTTGGAAAAGTTAGTGTAATCTGTGTCCAGTTGTCTTACTCACATCTAACAAATGCGTAGTATGGTTGGAAGTTTGCAGCAGTTTCTCATTACAGCACTTGTGTGTTAAACTGCTGCCAAAAGCCCATGAGCAGAGATAATACATGACATGCAGTGCAACAAGCAGAATAATGGCAACAAACAAACTCCACAATGAGATGCGTGTTGGTCAGGGAGCAGCAGTGAATTGTGGGAAACTGGGCAAACAAAGTCAAATCACTGTGAGCTGAGGAGTTTCAATTATCATAATTGGTGTGCGCGGTGGTGACGGCGGATGAAAACATGTGATCTGATGATGTTGCGAGTGCACAGATAATGGATGTGATGTGTGATCGTGTAACTCTGCCGTCGGTTTCTTTCTTCTTATTTGAGACGATGAGTAAAGACAGGCGGCTTCGGTCGCTAAACCATGAAACCACAGCGTTTGATCCGACCGCCGAGGTTTCCCCGAACGTACGGAGCGACGTTTGTCATCAGCGGCCGAGTCTTTGTTGCACACATGCACACGATTTCACGTGTGATCTAATTGCGTCGTCATCCGCGCACGAGTGGACTACAGAAACCAGACGGGAAGTGAGTCCGCGTCGGTGCGATGCCAGTGACCAGAAACACAACTCCTCTCTCTGGTATTGTTGTAACGGCGGATTCACACAAACACATGTTGGGCCGGGAGGAAACGCAGGGGATTTGATGAACCATCTGTTCACCAAAGCCTGTGGGGAAGCACACTAAGATGATCTGAGGATATTGTTCTCCACAGGTGGGAATGACAGGAACTCCGCGGGGCCCCTCAGCTCCAAGCACAACTTAAGCAGCTCCATAATCTCATCTTCATTCATAACATTTCAGGTTAGAGGGAAGGCCAGGGAATAACAGATTATTGCTACAGTCACATGTTTGATTCAGACGCCACCGTGACCTCACTTCCTGTTAAAGCCGGAGCACAGATGAGGTGATTGAAACACCTGTGAAGATCCAAACATCAAAGACTGAACCCAGCTGTCCACCGTGGATCACAAATATTCCAGATTAAAAGCGAGCGTGTGGGCTGTGAGTGTTTGTATAATTCATCTGGAAAATATGAAGCAGTCACTCAAGTATGACTGCGACTAAAACTCCAAAATCAGGAACCTTATCTCGTAAAATGAACTGACTTTGTTTTATCAATTTAACCCCAAAGAAGGGCTGTAATCTCAGTTAGTCTCACCTCAGATCTATGAATTATGAAAATAGAACTGCTGATTTTTTTTTTTTAGCTTGGTTTTATTTCTGGATTTTTGGAGAAACCACTAATTCGTTCATTCATTCACATGAAAATGACACCATTTCAATCTCACAATCAAACCTTCAGTCTTAAATCAGTAATAATTCAGTTTACATTAGTATGTCATTAGTAGTCATTTATTAAAATTCTATCTATGTTTTCTGTTATATTTGCTATTTTTCCTGATTTTTGCCATAACCGCTCACTCATTCATTCATTGTTCCTGACGGACCTTCCTGACAGCGGCAGCAGCAGCAGCAGCAGCAGCAGCAGCAGGATGATGGCAGTGCGTTGGTTACAGATCTCCCTAAAAGTAGCGTCTTGTGCTCTGTTAGGAGTATTATGGATTAGTAACAGTCTGCAGGCTGCAATAATTACCACAACAAACAAGAGGCCCCTAAGCCGGGCACTTTTCTGCTGCGCTTTCAGGCTTTTCCAACCTGTAATTAGGATTTTCTTCTTCTCCTCCTCCTCCTCCTCCTCCTCTTGTCCTGCTAAAAGCACCTCCACCTCGCTCCTCGTGCTCCTCCTGCTCTGAGGTGAGGAGTCGGGGTGAACAGATTGTTGCTTGTTGACTCGCCAAAGTGAACAGAATTGTGGCAAAGGATTGAAAATCTAAATCTGCATTAGAGGCTTTTGTTGGGACTGAGGACGCTCGCTTGGCACGAAGGGGTCTTTACCACACACACACACACACACACACACACAAACACACAGACAGACACACAGACAGACACACACACACACACACACATACGCCCGCACACACACACACACACACACACACACGCACACACTACATTAAAGCCTACACAATGTCAAGGCAATGTCATTATCTCCTTCTTCTTCTTTGAAGTTGCACTTTCACGTGTTCTCAAACAAATTGGTCTCATGTCGCGACTTTAATTCAACTTTTTTTAATATTATTTAACAGTCCTTTCTTAATCTGTGGTTAACTACGCTGCTCTGAACTGGATTAAATTATGACTGGTCCCAAAATATGACTTCAATTTAATATTCTGACCTCAGGTTTGTGATTTTAACCTTTTAATCTGTGTGTCCTTCGAATGGACATTTAATCTCAAAATTATGGCTTTACGTTGAATGGACTACATTAAATATAGAAATTGTGAAGTAACACACAATTTTAGGATTTTAAACTCCTAATTTTCAGTCAATCTAAACATAATCCTATGACTAAACCTATAGATTCTAATTTAAAATGCAATCTGAACCTAAAATTGACTTTAACCCTAAATGATGACTTTAATTTGTAACGTTAAACCATTATTACTACTCTTGTGACTCTATGTGAGGATTTAAAGGATAACACAACCAAATACCATAATTTAAAATACACTGCTAATTTAATCTTGTAATCTGAAACTAAAATGAATGAGAGTTATGAGGAAGGAAGCCGTGGTTTCATTTTCACGTTAATCCGTGAAGAGTGGGAGCTCAGCTGCAGACGGCGTGGACGGCGCTCTAATCTCGTCTGCACGCGTTGTTTGTTTGTTTGTTTGTTGTCATGTGTGAAAGCATAAGGGCGCAGGACAGCACATCATAATCCCTGCTGCTGTTAATGCCGTGGCCCAGATTGACGGGACGCTCCGCCATCACATACACATCAGTTTCCTAACCCGAGGTTCCCGGACTCTAAGCGGGTCACAGTGTGGTCTGTGGCGGGACGTCACTGAGCCAACGCTGTTTCTGCAGAGACATGAAGACACAGAGGGTGCAGCGCTCGTTCTGTGGGAGACGGACAGCGAGGTGGAGTGCACGCCCTCAGGCGCCGTAACCATGGACACGCGGCTGCAGGACGACGCCCCGGGGGGATTAGCACAGAGAGAGAGAGACGCTTCTGAGCAGATTAATATCTGCAACATTAAGACATTAAAATCTTATCAGGCAGGGAATTCATGGAGCAGCTAAATCCTGATTAGCATTAGCACTGCTCCAGTCAGTCAGACAGTCAGACAGTCAGACAGTCAGTCAGTCAGTCAGACAGTCAGACAGACAGACAGACAGTCAGTCAGTCAGTCAGTCAGACAGTCAGTCAGACAGTCAGTCAGTCAGTCAGTCAGTCAGACAGTCAGTCAGTCAGTCAGTCAGGACAAAACCTAATTACTTTCTATTTATTACCTTCTTGAAGGAAGTTGTGTTTTTATATTTATATTCAATATAACAACAGAGCTCAACCTGAGAGCAACAGTCCAGCGTTTTGAAGGATTGTTGAGGTTTTTATTGAGGAAGTTTGTATTTTATGCAGACAAAATTGCAATGTTATGAGGAAATAGGAGATATTTTCTTCACTCCCTCAGCAGATGCTTTTTAACCACAGTTAAATCCAGGAATTATCATCACAGTCATCATTTCCTCAAAAGTTTACACCAGGCTGTAAAAAGTTGATGACCACTCTGAAAAAGACTTGAAATAAATCATCATGTCATTTTGGTGAACTGATAAAATCTGTTTTTCTTTGAGTAAAACTGAAGTTTGTAAAGCACTCACTCTCCCACAGAATATCAGGGATTTTAACATCACACACACACAGGAGTTGTTGAGTTTAAACGTCTTATTTTGTAATCATTCAGATTGACTGCAGTGACACAATGTGACCACACGAGGCAGCAGTAGAGCAGCAGCTCCTGTGTGCTGTGACGTTAAACGTCACTGATTTTCTCTCTGGGCTTTGGTGTGGGAGAGTGAGTGCTTTACAAACTTCAGTTTCCAGTGAGATAAAGACGTGAACATGTGACGTAGATATCATAACCTGAATTATTTTCACCTTTTCATGAACTTTGGAGGAGCAGACGACTCGTGGTCACGCATCACGGCGGGGTCGGGGGTCGTGGGTCGTGGGTCGTGGTCTGGTGGCAGTCATGTTTGTGCAGCTTTGAAGTGAGACGACTATGATAGTACTATGAAAATATCTCAGTGTACATCTCCAGCGCTGTCTTCCGCTCTGAGCGTAACCCACAGTTCAACTGTAGCCGGCTTTGTTCGCGCTGAAAACCCGACATGAAACACAATTGAAAACTTGGCAGCGCCGCGGCAGATACATCGTAACTCAATCTGCACTCGCTGCTTTAAACTCCCGTCTTAGGCGAGGTGGCTTTTGTAAACCGTCAGACAATGGGCAGCTCTGTTAAAGGCACAGAGGTTGATTTTCACCTTTTAAGTGCGGACACTGGATACCCGGCCTCTTCTCTGTGTTTAGTTTGAGCACAAACTTTCTTTCTTGAAGCCTTTTTGAACGCGAGCGTGGGGCGAAACACGACTCAGGGCCGGGGAGCGCGCTCGCTTCAACTCATCGCTCCATAACAACAAAACAACATCACAATATATGCATGGCTGAAGAATTTCTCAGGCCATCTTCTCTCTGTCTGGATTAGGATGTTCTGTGTGTGTGTGTGTGTGTGTGTGTGTGTCGCTGCAGCCCTGTAATCTGAGCGGTGTAAATACATCCCGAGCCGTCCGCACGACGCTTCACATGTGGTCGAGACGCAGCGCGGCGTAAACCGCGACACCACAAGATTAAAACAGCACTTTAGAAGCGGTGGAGCACTTCAAAAAAACAACTCCTGTCATCTTTTGATTAAAGATAAAATGAGAAAAAAAGAGGGACTGAACCTTTAAGTCAGGAAATGTCAAAGTGTGGTGGTTAAAACCAGCGTAAGTCAAATGTGATCATAATAAAGCAGCACAAACTGCTTTTAAAAGACTGATCTATGGGACTTTGCTCCGAGCGTGAACTCGGCGTCTCGTCGTCGACGGTAACGGATGTGTCCATAAACGCCGCAGTGTTTCACATCTTCAAAGAGAACGCCGGGTGCTTTTTCTTCATCCTGCTCTTACAATAACACGCACACGCAGCTCGCCACAGTCATGTTTATCTTCACAGATTAAAGTGAGAACATCAGGTGATCAGGTGACACATCGTCCCGCTCGTTACAAATGTCCACTTTACTCAGATGTATTAAGATGAATGTGTGAGGTCACATGACGTCTGTGAAAACAGGTGAACTCGCAGCCTGGAGCTGTTTTTGACGTCTCATGTTCACAACAATGACACAGACGACCTGAAAACATGATGCGTCTGTGTTCACGCTGTCGCCAGACACTGACAAATATAAAGACTTTTATTTTGGTAACAAACGCCACAAGATCCAGTTTCTGGATATTTTAAAGAATAATAACGACCAGAGGAGAGAGAGAGAGAGAGAGAGCAAGAGAGAGACAGAGAGAGAGAGAGAGAAGGATGATGTTGCAGGAGACATGAACAAATGTCTCCTTTCTCCTCTCCTAGTCTCCTTTCTTTCTTGTCTGTGCCCTCTGCTCTACCTCACCTCGTTTCCTGTTTGTCTCCTTGCCTCTCTATTGTCTCTACTCTCCTCATCTCCTCTCCTCCTCTCTCTTGTCTCATCTCCTTGTTTCCTATCTCTGCTTGCTCTAGTCTTCTCTTCTCTCTCGTTTCTTCTTCCCGTGTCTCCTCGTCTCAACTTCTTCCATCGTTTTCTTTCTGTCCTCTGCTTCCTCCCCTTCCCTAATCTTTTCTCTTTTCCTCTGCCCTTTTCCTTGACTTATCTCCATTTCCTATCTACCCCCTTCCTCATGTCCTACCTACTTGTCATTTCTCCTCATTTCCTCTTTTCCTCTCCTTTATTTGTCTACTCTAATTAATTCCTAACTTGTCTCCCCTCATCTATACTTGTCTCCTCTCCTCATCGACTTGTTTTCTCTTCTCATTTCCTCACCACCTGTCTGATAGTCTCCTATCCTTTTTCCTCTCTTCCGTCTCCTCTCCACATCCTGTCTACTTGTGAACTTCAGGAATAAAGCTGAGACAGTTTCAGCTTCAGTTTGAGAGAAGAAGTGTGTGAAGGATCATGTGATAGGACTGAAAGCTCGTCCACACTTGTGATCAGCTGTTAATGGACGATGAAACCACAGCCTCACCTTTTTAAATATGAAGAACTTCAGCTCCTGTTCTCCTGCTAAAAGCTCCTCATAAATAAATCCAAACTTACTGTATCTTCACTTCAGCTGAGGGTCAGCGGAGGTTGGTGAAACGAGGGCGTGGCCTCAGCTGACTCCTCCTCCTCCAGCACTCTGAGGGGACATTCTCTTCTTTCCCACCTGCCGACGGAAAAAAAACATCAGTGTGCGGGCTAGCGAGACTAGCAACATGGTGCTAATCAGCTTTATCTGTGCCACTAAAACCAATCAGCGGGGATCAGACGAGCCAGCTGTCTGCACTACAGGAACTACATGAACTACAGGAACTACATGAGCTACAGGAACTACAGGAGCTACAGGAACTACAGGAGCTACAGGAACTACAGGAGCTACAGGAACTACAGGAGCTACATGAACTACAGGAGCTACAGGAACTACAGGAGCTACATGAACTACAGGAGCTACAGGAACTACAGGAATTACAGGAGCTACAGGAGCTACAGGAGCTACAGAAGCTACAGGAGCTACAGGAGCATTGATCCACATCACTCAGCCTGAAGGACGCGTGGCCGTGCTGCAGCGCCCCCTCTCTATGACTTTAATCATCCTGCGGCGCTGCTGTGAGTCATGCCAGGATTCAGTGTCCTCCTCTCTCTAATCTGCTCCTGGATTAAACGATTCATTAGCTGATTAGCGTAAATCAATTTAACGCTGCGAATGAAAACAAAAGGTTGGCCTTTGGGCGGAAGGAAACTGGAAAAAGTCAACAAGTCGTGACCCGGGTTTTAACCCAGATCCGATTCAGAGAAAAAGAAACAGGAACATGTTTGACGAGGTTTATTTAAACGGCTTAGGATAAAAGATTCTGGCCTTTTAATCAGGGTCAGTGTTGTGACTGAAGTTTAAATGTTGCTATGCTTACGCTTGACATCCACACTACTCAAGTGTTCCCGCTTCTAAAAGTAAGACTTCCAGAAATACTGCTTGTATTTTGCAGCTGCAACAACAGGAGCTGAGACTTTTATTTTGAAAAATTTAGTGTTGAGTTTCAGTATGAAAGAAGAGAAAATTTGAGTTTCATTTTGAAAACTGCAGGGTTGAGTTTTAGTGTGGACAATCAGAAAATATGACTTTTACTTTGACAACTGCAGGGTTTCGTTTTAATGTGGACAAACATAAACTGGGACTTTGATCTTGAAAACTTCAGGCTTGAGTTTTAATGTGGACAGACATAAAGTGAGACTTTCATCTTGAAAACTGCAGCGTTTTGTTTTAATGTGGACAAAAATAAACCAAGACTTTGATCTTGAAAACTGCAGGGTTATATTTAAGGGTAGACAATCAGAAAATGGGACTATTACTTTGACAACTGTAGGGTTTCGTTTTAATGTGGACAAACAGAAGCTGGGACTTTTATTTTGAAAACTGTGGGCTTGTAATAATAAAATTAATTGAAGGCTACTTTGATTTGACGCTGGTTGCTTGCAGCTGTTGCCGCGGCAGCCACAGGTTGCACCCATCAGCCCTCATAAAGGCGGGAAAACAAGGTCAGATCCACGTGTCGCCTTTGATGTTGTTAAAAACCCTCATGTTCTGTGCGTGTTCACACACGGCTTCATTCAACGCCGCCGCCGCGTCCAACTGCACGCCAGCGACGTAAACACCCTCTGAACATTCGCTAATGAGTCCCATGCAGAGCCGTGGTGGTGAAGGGGGTTCAGAGAGAGTTCAAGCCACACGTTCACCACATGTTCGGAGCTCGATCCCTGCCTCCCACTGCTGCGCCCTCATCAAACGTCCTCTTTGAACGGTCAGTAATGTTCGTCGCCGCGTCCTCGTCCACCGCCGACTTCATCTCATCAAAGCACTCCTCGCCTCAGACTCCACGAGGACAAAAATAGAGACAGAGACGTGCAAGTGTTCAACCTGAACCCAAAAACCCAGAGGACACAGCGAGACACGCACAGACCTAAAGAAGTTAGAAATGCACCGACTGTCCTCCACAACAACATTCAACCTGTTGAGGAATCTGTGAAACAAAAAAACCCCGTCCCATTCATTCAAAGCTGCGGTTTTATTTCCTGCGAGGTTTGACCACCCGACCGCCAGACCACCGCGCCACCACTGAGACAGAAACGAGGAGGACGACAGAGGAAGACGAGGTGATGCACCGGATCAAGAGGATCCGATTTGTCCTCAGCGCTCAGAGACAGTCGCAGCGACGCAGCTGGACTCTGTTAGCTGAGGTTTTTGTGAACGCTGCGCGACCTGACGACCAAGAGCGGGAGCCTGAGGAAACAAGTCGATGACAGAGACACGGTCACAGCTGCATTAAAGACACAACTTT
The DNA here is from genome assembly GCF_958295425.1 of Solea solea. Lineage (NCBI taxonomy): Eukaryota > Metazoa > Chordata > Actinopteri > Pleuronectiformes > Soleidae > Solea > Solea solea. The sequence continues at coordinate 1,325,565 of NC_081135.1, read as the reverse complement.
AAAATGTATGTAAAATGTGCCTATTTTTGCATGTTCTATCATTCCTACTGTGTATTTCTGTCTAACCTTTAACTGTTTTTGACTTTTTTAATTTTAATGTTGATTTCAATATCTTGCAGTGTTCTCTTGACTTTGATCTATTTTTGGCTAAGGTTTTGCAGTGTTCTCTTGACTGATCTATTTTTGGCTAAGTTTTTGCAGTGTTCTCTTGACTTTGATCTATTTTTGGCTAAGTTTTTGCAGTGTTCTCTTGACTTTGATCTATTTAAGTTTTTGCAGTTCTCTTGACTTTGATCTATTTTTGGCTAAGTTTTTGCAGTGTTCTCTTGACTTTGATCTATTTAAGTTTTTGCAGTTCTCTTGACTTTGATCTATTTTTGGCTAAGTTTTTGCAGTGTTCTCTTGACTTTGATCTATTTAAGTTTTTGCAGTGTTCTCTTGACTTTGATCTATTTTTGGCTAAGTTTTTGCAGTGTTCTCTTGACTTTGATCTATTTTTGGCTAGGTTTTTGCAGTGTTCTCTTGACTTTGATCTATTTTTGGCTAAGTTTTTGCAGTGTTCTCTTGACTTTGATCTATTTAAGTTTTTGCAGTGTTCTCTTGACTTTGATCTATTTTTGGCTAAGTTTTTGCAGTGTTCTCTTGACTTTGATCTATTTAAGTTTTTGCAGTTCTCTTGACTTTGATCTATTTTTGGCTAAGTTTTTGCAGTGTTCTCTTGACTTTGATCTATTTAAGTTTTTGCAGTGTTCTCTTGACTTTGATCTATTTTTGGCTAAGTTTTTGCAGTGTTCTCTTGACTTTGACCTTTTTGTTTTGGCTAATTCCTGTCCATTGATATCGTTTGTGTTCCCCTTCCTCCTCCCTGTGTCAACCAATGAGCAGATCAAATATTCTTCAACTACACAGATATTTAATGTTGTTTTCTTGAATGTCTTTTCAGAGAGAAGAGCATCTGTAAACATCCATGAGAAAATTAAAGGGGAGTTTTAAAGGCGGTGCCGTCACAAACAGCACAAATGTGAAATATTATGTTCTACAAATGAAGATTGAAAAACCTCACAGAAACCCACACAAACTCAAAGTGCATTGACAGAGAGGATTCTTTTATATTTCTTCATTTTACTTTGGTCCAAACACAGATGATTCAGCTTCCACAAACGTACGTACATGTGCGTTTATCTCTGCGTGTCTTCCTGTTAGAACACTCACTCGTTTCCCATCAGCATCACTTCAGAAAACTGAATCACGACACTACTGTGACACACACACACACACACACACACACACACACACACACACACACACACACACACACACACACACACAGGGATTGAGACACACCGATCTGAATGATGACGCAAAAACTAAAAGACAAACTTCTTATGATTTAGAAATGTTTACTTTCACGTCCTGTTTTTTCTTTATTGTTATTCTTCATTGTCCCTGAATGCACCGCGGCTCGTCATAAACTGCAATAACAACAAATTTGTCTCACTTCCTCTTTACTTCCATCATTATTATTATTATTATTGTTGTTATTATTATTATAATAATAGCATAGCTCCACCCCCTGCACTCAACCACCACAAATCCTTGTTAGAAATGAAGAAACTTCATATTTTCCTCCCATGGGGTCATGGTCATGTGGTTGTCCCAGAGTTGGTTTCCATGGCAACCGCATCCTTCATCAACCTGAGTCAAGAAGATTTAATTAAACTAAAATAAATTTTGTTTGGATACGTGTTTCTCTTCCCTCACAGTGGTCACTCATCCATTCATCCTTCCTCTATCTTCCTCACCCCCCCTCCCCTCTCCAGACCAGATGGACACACAGTGCCCCCCCCGTCCTCTTTCTCTGTGTTGTCTCACTCGTCTCTTCAGAGAGATAAGCCTCGAGGATTTCTACGCACGCCAACCTCGTGAACTTGACCTCTGGACGAATTCATCAAAGGGGAAAAAATCCTAACCCCCCCCCCGCCACACACACACTCCTCCCTTTCACAAACACTGCACCCCCCCACACACTTTGCTTTGTTTTCAGTTTAATTACTTTGTTCATTACATTTCTGCTTATATTTTATTCTATTGTCATTTCTTTTAAGGAGGTCGAAAATATGCTGCAGATCAATAAATTAAAGATAAATAAAAGACAAAATTTAAAGATATGAAGAGGAGGGAATGGAAATGACAAATCAGGAGCATGGGGAAGAAAAAGAAAAGAAAGAGGAGGAAGAGGAGGAGATAAAATGAAGGCCTAAAGATGAAGGATGATTTCCTTAAAGAGAAACTGATGGAGAAGATTCATTCATTCATTCATTCATTAACTCTTTTCCAGCTGTGATGTAACTAAAGATCATGTGATCACAGTTCCATCATTCATGAATAAAAGCTGATAATCACGTCTCCTGTTCGTCTGGTTCACAGTGAGTTTCAGTGTCAGTCGAGGCCACGGCATCATAAACTCTGTCTCACAGGCTTAGTCTGTGTAAATCTGCAGGAATCCTATTAGTCCTGTGAGAAAGTCTGGACTGGAACTCAACCTCTAGAACTGTTTTTATGATTCTGGACCTGCTCCATCACTACTGCTGCTGCTGCTGCTGCTGCTGCTGCTGCTGCTGCTGCTGTCGTGTAAACACTGATTAGCTGCCTAAATCCCTGCTAATGTTACAGAGTGTGACATAAAACATGGAAAATCCTGACAACAAGCCGTGGATGATGGTCCCGCTCTCTCACAGAGAAAATCAGTGATTTTAACATCACAGCACACAGGAGCTGTTGATCCACTGCTGCCTCCATCACTAAGTTCAAATGTCTTATTACATAAAATTCTGTGTTTGAAATTCTTTGTTCAGATTAACCTCAGTGACACAAAGTGACCACACGAGGCAGCAGTAGACCAGCAGCTCCTGTGTCCCAGGAGCTAAAATCGAGCTAAAATCACTATTTTCTCTATGGGGTTTGGTGTGGGAGAGTGAGTGGTTTACAAACTTCAGTGACATAAAGACATGAACATGTTCTTCAGCTGTCGCAGCTGATGTAGATTTCATTGTAAAATATCTCCAACTGTGAATATTGTAGGAAAAACACACTTCATGTCAGCAGTGATTTGCTCAGCAAACAGCCGAACGTTATTTCCCTGATCTCACATCTCACAGCGTCCGCCGCACCGAGGCCTGAAGCCTTGTCAGCGACGTTGTAAAAACTTGAAACATGGGGTGAGTCGTGGTAGAAGTCGGTCTGAGGTTGAAGCGCGGGACGTGCGGCTCACAGTCCACCCTTCCGCTTTTTAAGAGGTGCTGGTGACGGGCGGTCACAGGAGGAATGCCTGCTGCAGCTGCAGCTGCCCGCCACTCAAGAAAAGACCGGCGAGCTCTCGAGTCCGCCTCAAACCCCCGACGACGCTCCGCTCCTTAATTTAATCCCCTCTCTCAAAACCACCGCTGACACCCAGAACTCAAAGTCCTCGAGTCCCAGCGTCGCTGCCGTCTTTCTCCTCCCTACTTCAACCTGTCGCCCTGTTGACTCCCGAACACTTCACTTCTCCACTGCCGCAGATGTGATTGAGTGGGAAGTCGTGTGAGAGCAGAGGCCTCAACTGTGCCGCCGGTAAAACTCGCAAACAATAAACACAAAGTGACCTTTTCACCCTGTCAGAGAATTCAACGTTCTTTTATCGCGTGGTTATTCCCCAACATACAACCGTTCAGGTGTAAACAGGAAGCAGCGTCCAGTCTCACACTGAAACACAGTCCCACAGTTTTTCAAATTAAAGTCACAAGCATGCATCTTCTGAAACAATCACGGAGTTTTCTAAATAAATGACACAACCCCACAGTTTTCAACCTGATTTTGCAGTTTTCCAAAACGACACACAGCGCCACAGTTTTCAAAATAAAACAGGACCAACAGAGTTTTTCTGAATGTCACAGAGGAGCAGTGCAGAGGCTAGGCTGTAACCACAGCAACAGCGATGAGCTTTCAAACTCTGTAAACAAATGACACTTTCATTGATCAGTGACTGATCGGACTGTTATTTGAGCTCTTATAATAAACTCAGAATAACTTGAATCAGATCACAGCAGCCAAACATGGGTGAAATGCGGTTTCCCTCTGACACTGTAGAGACTAACTCTGCTTGCATCAGGAACACGGAAAACCCTGCATTAATATTTAATCCTTTCTTAAAAGTTCTTCCTCACTCATCAGCCATTCTCGCAGCCCGGCCCGTCGTATCTTAGCGCTGCAGCTGGGATTGTAATCTAAGCCTGCGCTCACTCTTAGCTGACCTGGATAACAGCTTTAGCCCAAATGCCTTTAATGCAAAATGTCAACCACGTCCAAAAAAATAAAACGCAGCTTCTGGGCACCGGCGAGCAGCGCTGAGACCTGCTCTGTTTACACCGTTAGATTTACAACGAGCGCGGCCAAAGAAAATACTTGACATTCTCATCCTGGACGTCTGTGAGGAGATTCAGGGGGAAGCTGAGTGCATCTGCATGTCCACGCCACCTCATCATTTCTGCCTGGGCCCAAACACATGTTTCCCTTTTAAAGTCACTTTGGAGCGGAACATTTGTACGTTTAGCATCAACATTTTGACAGGCTGCTCTGTGAATCCCTGCCAACTCTCCTGGGAGGCGCGGTGGAAGCACAGGCAGCCGTCGGCCTGAAAAACTCCTGCCGGACGAAGGGAGGTCACGGAAGGTCGTGGGTAAAATAAGCAGAAGGTCTCTGTTCCCGCACAAAAATGATCATAAAGAGTGAATTTGGACACATAAAAACCCAGTGTAAACTCACAGGATGTGGGAGGAAGCACTCTTTGATGAGAAGAGACACATTCTGAAGAATTCCATCATCTCGCCTCTTGACCTAAAGACTCAGGTCACTATTTTATTCACTTAAAGTGATAGTTCAGGCTTTTCTTAAGTGTTGACTTATATGAGGTGCTCACACAATCATTTTTCAGCACCGACTTTGCCGAGAACAAGCCGGAGACGCAGAAGCTCTGAGAACACGGCGAGAAAAACTGATTTTAGCCCCTAATAAAACACTCACCTCCTCAAATCCACATCAGCTTAGGTTTAACATATCTGAACATATTCTTAAGATATCTTGAGAATGTGTTGATGTCTTTACGTCACTGTGAGACAGACTTTTCCAGCAGGAAACTGAAGTTTGTAAACCACTCACTCTCCCACACCAAAGTCCATAGAGAAAACCAGTGATTTTAACATCACACACACACACACACACACACACAGGTGTTGTTGATCCACTGCTGCCTCCATCACTAACATCAAATGTCTTATTCTGTAAAATTCTGTGTTTGAAATCCTTTGTTCAGATTGACCTCAGTGACACAAAGTGACCACACGAGGCAGCAGAGGAGCAGCAGCTCTCCAGTGAGCTAAAATCCCTGGTTTTCTTTATGGGCTTTGGTGTGGGAGAGTGAGTGGTTTATAAACTTCAGTTTCCTGTTGGAAACGGGTTTTTTTATAACAGTGAGATAAAGCTGTGAACATATTTTCTAAGCTGACATAAATGTTATGAGCTGAGTCTCTTGATAAGTGGCTAAAATCTGTTTTTCTTTGGTGAATGAGAAACATTGAAACCTTCAATTTTGTAAATTTATGGTCAAGTCACACACACACACACACACACACACTGGATACTGTCATCCATCCTGAAAAACTTGAAACACCTGCTGCTAACAGCAGCCGTTTACACGCACACACGCACACACACACACACACACACACACACACAGACACACACACACACAGACACACACGCACACACTTGAGCTCTTATCTGATGCTCACACACCTCGTCTGGGCTTCTAAAAGCGCTCGGCAAACACAAACACACTCACAGAATAAAGACAGAGGACAGCGGCGGCACATGAAGAGCCGCCACGAGGTCGCGGGGTCAAGCAGAGGCGGAATGGGCTGGAAAAGGTCCAGAGATCTGGACGATAACCCCGCCCCTGATACGGCCCGTCGCCCAGGTCAGCGCTCTCAGGTTACTCGCGGCGGCTTGTTTTGGTCGCCCTGTAGCCGTGGACGTGGACTTGAGTGTTGTCCAGACATGAGAGATGTTTCAGAGGCAGGAGACGCTGCTGCTTTTGAAACGCGATCCCCGACTGTCTGCATTTTATGGCATTTAAAAAGTATCGTAAAGCTAAAAAATGTTGGCTCCCCCAGTTTTTCTCCATGTTTCATTGGACGTTTCTTTTCTTTTGTTATCACGCACACAGAACACGACATGTTCTCACAGACTCACAGTTCTTCAAGGAACAAGGGACGACAAATACAACTGTAATTCTTACAATAAAACTACAACTTTACGACTTTGATTTGAAATATGGCTGAAGATTTTGAGTTTTTTTCTCCTTTTGGTGAAGATCATCAAAATAAAGTCTGCATGTAACATGTGTCACTGTTTTTCAACAGGAAACTGTCGTTTGTAAAGCACTCACTCTCCCACACCAAAGCCCATAGAGAAAATCAGTGATTTTAACATCACAGCACACATGAGTTGTTGATCCACTGCTGCCTCCATCACTTCACTTCAGTTCACATGTCTTATTTTATAAATTCAGCATTTGAAGTCCTTTGTTCAGATTTACCACAGTGACACAAAGTGACCACACGAGGCAGCAGTAGACCAGCAGCTCCTGTGTCCAGTGAGTTAAAATCACTGATTTTCTGTGTTAAAAGTTTTCACTTCAAGAACAGACAGAGAAGAGTGTTGCTGTGTACGTACCGATGCTGCAGGTGATGTAATGTATACGTTGTTGTGGTATGGACGGCGGGCTGACGTGTCGAGGAGACGCTTTCATCCCTGCTGCTTTCATATCATATGTCACAAAGCTCAGTCTAAGCTGCAGCAGTGATAAGGTCAAACGGCAGCTTATCGGCCGCTCTAAAGAAGCCCCGCCGTGACCTTTAGACCCCGGCGCACACACGACGTCACCTGTCAGGAGGAACGCCGCCTCACTTCTGCCTCCGGTGGAACGACGACAGACCGACGCTGCCACGCCACACGTCGATGACATGTCAGAGCATCTCTCTGAGAGGAGGTTCAAAGTGACCCCAAGTGATTGTGACTCATCGGGTCAGTGGCGTGGGAACAGAAGAGAAAGATGAGGGGGAGTGGAAACACACAGGAAATACACTGACCTTTTCCTCCACACACACACACACACACCTTCAGAACACAGAGCCAATCCTAAACACCGACGTCAGCGTCAGAGGCTCAGACAAGGATTTGTATCTGCTCCTGTTATCTACACATGATCCACCACACTGAAAGTGGCAATGACACAAATACAGCATCTTACGTATTCTTACATATACGCCACCGTCTATAACCCAGAGCATCCAAGCAGACAGACTCTGAGTGAGAACATGCCAGTGGAGACACCAGGAAAACATCTATGTCTGCATGAGATATCTTTATCTTTTATGTTCACGTCTTTATGTCACTGTTAGACAGACTTTTCCAACAGGAAACTCAAGTTTCTCTGCCACACCAAACCCCATAGAGAAAACCAGTGATTTTAGCTCACGAGACACAGGAGCTGCTGGTCTACTGCTGCCTCGTGTGGTCACTTTGAGTCACTTTGATTTGGTGAATCTGTCTTTGTAAGACTTTTACAACATAAGATATTTGAACTGTGAGGAGCTTTGAGTGATGGAGGCAGCAGTGGATCAACAACTCCTGTGTGCTGAGATGTTAAATGGACAGATTTCTCTATGGAGTTTGGTGTGGGAGAGCGAGCGGTTTACAAACGTCAGTTTCCATTGAGAAAAGTCTGTCCAACAGCAAAATAAAGAGGCAAACATCTTCTTAACATATTACAGACTTGAGCTGATGTAGATTTCATTTACTGGGTCTTTTACTAAGCGGATCAAATCAGTTTTTGGCAGCCGTGCTCCCACTGAGAGTGGGTTCTCTGGTTCTCTGATGACAGCTGTGTGCTGGTGTAGTGAACTGAATATGAGTCAGTACCTCAAACGACCACACCTTAAAAAAACACGCTCTATCCCTTTCATTCAGGGCTGTGTTTGGCCTTGAACGCTTATTACAATCTTGGCCTCATTTCCTCGACCCCTGATGGTGAGGAATTCCAGTCTGCTCCTGTGGACGCCGACAAACACGTCCAACCACAAACAGAAAAACACGCCGTCGCCCATCGGCGGCCGGTGCAGACCGTCTCCGCTCTGGGCTGTGTGGAGTTTTAATGAAAGTTTGGAAGGATGTCAGAGAAGGTTCAGAGGAAATGCCTTGATCTGCGAGGCCTGTTCTGAATTACGGAGTGAGCTCGGCCGCATCTGGAGCCTGAAGCAGACACGTTTCCCTCGCCTGAGACTGCACGCGGTGGCCAACTGCCACAGACGTCCAGGTGGACGGACGATGGCGATGCTGGCTCCCCTCACACTCTCACTTACACAAACATGTGTGAGCTCCCACTTTATTGGATGGGAGCGTTTTTCAGACAGAGATTCCTCTCGCAGACTGGAATGCAGAGGAAGAGCGGTCGCACGCTTCCTCCAGAGCGAGAAGACAGACGGCGGAGCTGCTAACAGGACAGCTGCGAGGTCAAGTGTCCCAGATAAAGAGCAGATGATGGTTTGCCTGCGAGGACGGCGCAGACATGCAGAGTTCTCTGTTTATGAATTGTTTTTATTGAGGAAAGATAACACATGAGTCAGCGGTGAAGCCTCACTGTAGAAAAACTGAGTCACTTGATGAGAATTTGCTCAAATCTCTCAGTGAATCAGGCTGAGGCTGAGGAAGGACCTGAAGCGTCTGCGAGCAGCTGAGGAACTCGCTCCGTCCTAATTATTTCCACATTAATGGTCTGAGTCTCTGACTGCCACTAAATCTTCTCCCCACTCATCACGTTTCTCTGCGGCTCTTTAACGCTTGTACGTCATCTGTTGTCAGAGCGCTGCGACCTTTGACCTTCACAGGTTCTGCTACAAATTGCTTGTAACTGAAGAAACAAAGCTCTTGTCCTTGTTAGTCAAGCACAGAGACGCAGAAATGTGGACTATTTAAAGCCTCTTCAGGAACATTTGATGATTCAGGAAAGAACAGACGCTGTATTTTACTGCTCCTACAACCAGCCACGCTTCAGTTAATCGACTGGAAGTGAAAACAGATGGAGTTGACCAGTGTAAATTCAACTGAAAGTAATGACCAAGTGTCTGAATCATGAATGTCCACCAGGGGGCGCCGCTAGTTTCACTTCTTCATCAATACAGCATGGCGCACCATTTTGTACATTACAGTCCATTCAGAGTCAAACTGAGCAGAAAGCAGCGATTCGTTTAGGGCGGGGCCTGTGCTATGATTGACAGCAGATGTCCCACACACTGTGAGTAGGGGGGTGGAGCCTGACATGATGTATTATTTTTCGCCCCCTGATGGACACTAACGAGAATACAGCTTTGACATACTTCATCGTAGGCTTCATTTTCTGGTCTTAGCTGCGATCTCAGTAAGCCCCACCCCTCTCTTCTTTTCCCAGCCAAACTGTGATGGATTTAAAACAGAGTTTTTAAAAGATAGAAGATAACAGTTGACACGGTGCCTCAGTGGTAGGGCGAGTTGTCTTTCAACTGGAAGGTTGTGGGTTGAATTCCCAGGTTCGATTCCCTGCTCCGCTTGTCTACATGCAGATGTGTACTTGGGCGAGACACGAGACAGACCACATGACTTCAATTCTCTTAGTAAAGTCTTAGTAAAATCAGTTCAGGTGAGGACGGCCTCATGTGTATGACATCACACACCAGACGCTGACTCCCAGACTCTTCTTCTCTCACACACAGACACACACTGGTCTCTTCTCACGTCCCTCGTTACAGTGAAGACAAAGAGAGGAAATATCACGGCTCTGCTGTTGTCCAGTCAGCTGCCTCCTGAACAAAAGAAGCTGAAACTGAAACACGGCGCGGGCCTCGGAGCGCAGCAGGCGCCAGACGGAGCGAGCGCCGCGGGCTCTGCAGCGACGGCGGTTACAGGTTCAGTGTCCCCGCCCTGAGGCTGCGGCGAGGACATACGTCACCACAGAGGAAACTCCCGAGGCTCTTGACCTGCTGACACTGTGAGGACCTGCGTTTAAAGGAGCAGGACCATGTTTTAGCACATCAGCCGTGACCCGACAACGTGAGAGGAAGTGGTTTATCTTGCAATCATTTAGAAAATCAGCCCTTTATTGTGCAACACGTGAATCAAGACACAGTTTATTTTACTCTTTCATAACAATGCAACTGTCAATGGACTATTATGGTATTTATTGATGAACTATGAAGAAAGAACTGCCTCCAGACAACATGCAATTCAGACAATCCCAGACTCCTGTGGAACTCAGGGAAAATCCATCAACCTCACTTTCATGAAGAGGCGGTTGTTTTTGTTTTTACAGAGAGAACGAGCTGACATGCCACCACAACCTCTCTGCACAAAAGTTCCAAATATAAGCGATTAAATGACACGTTTCATCATGTTTATCTTCAGATGTTTGAATTCATAACTCACACGTTTCAGGTGGGATATAAACCACACTGTGTGTCCAAGAGATTCTTAAACAAACGCTGAAGAAATCACAACGATAAAAAGACAGAAGATGGAGTCCGTGCTTCTTTAAGTTTTAAGTTTTAAGTTTGAAACTTGACCGCTTCAGGTCAGATTTTATCTGATGTACGACTTTGTCTGGAACACAGCTCTTTCATGCTCCAACACAGTGATACAATGTTAGTGCGATGGGCGGGGCAAGGGAATGCACTTCAACTCCGCCCCCTTCTCCTCTCTGATGCTAATATTTAGCAAAATGTCACATTAACACTTATATTTGAGCAACATTTGACGATAATGCCGATCAATCAGGCTACAGCTTCTCTAATTTCCTCTGTGCATCACAGTGGGCGACTGCAGGGTCACAGGGATATTCCCTTACATCCACTGACCTCTGACCTCTACACTATTCATTCCCTAAAATGGTCACGGACTAACAAAGCAGCAGCGGCAGCGGCGGCAGCACATGTTTATTTATTTCTCTGCACGAAGATTTAAAAATATGAGCCAAGCACATGAAGAAAATGTTGACCTGAGGAAAAAGACGTTTAATATTCACACACACACACACACACACACACACCCCGATCACAGTGATGGACGAGGGGCGGTCATGTGATACAGGACACAGGACAGTGGCCTGGGGTAAGGTCTGTCCCACATGACTCCAATAACCACTCATCACAACCAAAGTATGAAGAAAAGCCTCTTTAAACACACAACACGTCAAATGTTGTCAAAGCAGAGGAGCTCCGGCAGCAGCAGAACACACCAGGTGACACAGTGAGGGTCCTGTACCTATTAAAGTGGCCGTCGAGTGTAAAAAAGCATCTGAACGTGGAAGAAAGAAGTGAAGGAACATGAGAGGTGACAGGTGATAGACGAGGAGGAGGAGGAGGAAAGAGTTAAAGACAGGGTAGGGAAGAGTGTGTGTGTGTGTGTGAGTGTGTGTGTGTGTGGGTGGGGCGGCAGAGACAGAGGAGAGGTCAAGGTCAGAGGTCAGAGAGAGACCTGCATGTCATCGAACACTCAACAAAGAGGTCCTCACAGTGATGCATGTGTGTGAAGGTCATTTATACACAGTCTCCAGTGAACTGACACACACACACACACACACACACACACACTCTTAAAGAAGTGACCGTGGAGTGGTTACAGTTTAAAGTTCAACATCTTCCACATTTCCTACTGAGGTGAGCGTGTGGTTCTCGGCCCCACAGCTCCTTACTGACCTCTAGTGGCCACACATGAACTCATACTCCCTCAGCCCCGTCCTCTGAGGTTTACGAGGGTCACGCTGGATTACAGAGGAGTCGGTGTTACACAGCGTAACGAGCACACACACGGCAGAACATTGGAAACAGGTGAAGAGTGAAAAGGCTCTGGATGTTAATGAGCGTCACACCTGCTGACTGAGCTGCTGCAGGACTCAAACTGTGGTAACACAACAGTAATCACCATCACAACCACCGCACACAAACATCAGGAACAAGCGTCTGTCCAAGCACTCTTTCAGCGAAACAACACGGAGCTGGGAATTCATACAGCCGTTCCTTTGTCTTTGGAAGTCATGAGTCACACGTGGAAAACTGTGTCACACTTGAGTGAAGTAACAAAACAAGATGGATGCTGCACAGAACGCCTTGGTTGTGTTTTCTTTAAAAGATTAAGTAAAAAAAATCTGCCACCGTAATTATTCATTAAACTGTCAATTACTTAAAGCATTCACTCACTCTCCCACACCAAAGCCCATAGAGAAAACCAGTGATTTTAACATCACACTCACACAGGAGTTGTTGATCCACTGCTGCCTCCATCACTAAGTTCAAATGTCTGATTTTGTAAAATTCGGTGTTTGAAATCCTCCGTTCAGATTTACTTCAGTGACACAAAGTGACCACACGAGGCAGCAGCAGACCAGCAGCTCCTGTGTCCAGTGAGCTAAAGTCACTGATTTCCTCTGTGGGCTTTGGTGTGGGAGAGTGAGTGCTTTTACAAACTTGAGTTTCCTGTTGGAAAACCTCATCATTGAAGCAGAGGAAACGTCAAACCTTGTGTCTGTTATAAATCATCAAACTCAGACTGAAAGTGGACGCTGGGCTTGTAGCTACAGGCTGCACCAGTGGACGAGGGCCTCACCGTCCATCCCTCCATAAATCACTGTGAGATAATAGAAACATCACATCAATCTCCCGTCTCATGTGTGGGCTCCGAGACACTGAAATAAGGCCGGGGGACACCCGGTGTTAATCAATCCACAGGGTTTAGCTGTAGGGGCCCCGGAGCCTCCCGTGAGCCCCACTGACAATGAACGGAAGCTGTCCTGCTGCTGCGGATCCACTCGTTCCCAACGCCGACGCACAATGAGGCCAAACCTGCCTCCTTCCCTGGACTCTAATCTCCTTTCTTCCCCTCCTCGCCTCCCTCCGTCGCTCATTCACCGCCTCGGTACGTACGAATGACAGCGCACCATGCGGTGTGTCAGGCACAATGGCGCTAATAACGCGGCGCAGTCGCTGCTCCTCCTGTCAGACAGCCGAGGTCGGTGTCCTGGTAAAATGGCTGCTGATTGAAGGGTCTGTGTGTGAATGAGTGCTGTGTGCTCACGTCTAATTAAAACACAATGCAGCAATTACTGCTGCACTGTATGCGACTAATGAACAGCAGGGTCACACACACACACACACACACACACACAGGTATGTGCCCACAAACACACAACTACACTGAAGCCCTGCAGGAGTTTCTTCAGGAGTTTAGCCAGTTAAAAATAAAAGACTCAACTAATAAAACGTATGTCATCTTAAGTCTATGAAGTCTTAAGGGTTATGTTCACGTCTTTATCTCACTGTTAGACAGACTTTTCCAACAGGAAACTGCAGTTTGTAAACCACTCACTCTCCACTCCCACACCAAAGCCCATAGAGAAAATCGGTGATTTTAGCTCGCTGGTCTACTGCTGCCTCGTGTGGTCACTTTGTGTCACTGAGGTCAATCTGAATGAAGGATTTCAAACAGAATTTGACTAAATAAGACATTTGAATTTAGTGATGGAGGCAGCAGTGGATCAACAACTCCTGTGTGTGTGTGTGTGATGTTAAATCAGTGATTTTCTCGATGGGCTTTGGTGTGGGAGATCTTTTTGGAAGTTAAACTCAGTTTTTCCTGGTGTTTGGGCTGAGAGCCATGTTTTCACTGAAAAGCTTGACTGTCTTGAGCGTGAGGAGTTAGTTTCTCACAGTGGGGGCAGCTAACACCAACGCAGAAATACAATCATCATAATTAGTAGAGGAAACTGTGACTCGGTCTGAGCGTATAAACAAAATGTTGGAAATGGAGAGGAGTTTTTTTCCCCACCCTCATAATCCATGTTTTTAGAGGCTGTGCAGCAGCAGATTATCCCGCATTCAGAGGGTGAGATGCTTCAGCCGTGGAGTATTTTTCCTGCTCAAGTGTCCTTGAGTAAAACTCTGAAGCACTCGACCTGCACAAATTGTTCTCGATGAGAGCATTGGCGACACAAAAATGTAAATTCGGCCCAGGCTTACAGGGAACGCGAAGACGTCATTTTCGTTTGCACAAAGCTCATAAAATAAGCCGCGTCTCTAGCGGCTCCTGGGCCGATTGGCAGATAAGTCTCTTTGTGTCCTGCAGCTGGGCGTGTGTTTTGCTCTGGAGATGGTCCGTTCTCATGTCTGACATCATGTATGGCAGCACTTGTCTCAGCCCACTGGACGCACGTGGCCCTCTCCAAAACCCCGGTGACACGCCAACAATGCATGTCAGCGCCGCCGCGGAGGACTCGCAGGCTCCACGCTGGGCCGAGCCAAGGGAAAGTCACACTCAAGTGATCTGAGAGGAGATGAATGTCAAGAGCAGAGTGGGGTCCCCCTCATGGAGGTCCCGTCACATGTGACCAGTCCCAGCGCTGCACTCACACTCAGGTCTGTGGGGATTTCTTTGACTCGTGAGAGCCACTTCAGATCGAGTGGAAACTGTTTTTACGTCTGTGTCATAAACATTAGTTCTCTGGTGAAAGCTTCATTACAGCATTGTATGTATGTATGTTGGTGAAACCTGTATCACCATGATGTTAAAAAACCTCTCACCACTTCACACACACATCAACATCTTCTGAAAATCCTAGATATTAAAGGAAATGTTGCTACTGTTAGCAAAAAATCAATTTTACAAAAAGTTTTATTTTACAAAAATGTGACTTCTGTTTTCCAAAAATGTTGTAATGCTACAAAAATACAACATATTATGTTCCCAAGAAAACTTGTGATGTTTCAAAACTAAAGCCTCTTTTCCACTAGCGCGGCACAACCCGCCTCAGTTAAGTTGTGTTTCCACGAGCATAGTCCCCTGGTACTTGTTTTAGCACCTGATCTGACGAGGTTCTAAGCGAGCTGAGATGATACTGTGCCAAACAATGCCTGTAGATCACTTCAAAATAATGAATAACCCTAAAACGTGGGTTCATCTCCAACAACTACCAGGGAAATGTCTAAAATCTGAATATCTGGTGATCACAACCGGCCTCACAAACAATCCACAACTAAAACGTTTCTACAACGCTTCCATTGTTTTGGGGGCGTGGCTTCGATAAGAGGGGACGGGAGGTATTTCATCCAAGCTTTTTCCACACTTACGGACCCGAGCTTTAATACAACACAGCCGTGATGATTTTGTATATGAATAAGGTCAGAAGTTGAGGAAACATGAATGAAAGAACGAGGAACATAGATATACAGATATACAGTAAGTATAGTTGAAGCGTGTCTCTGTGGACAGTGGGATCAGAGAGAAGGAACCAGGAAGTATGAAGAATATGCACACAGAAAAGCCTGCGGCGTGCAATCTTCACTCATGGTATTTTAATTTGTTTCTGGTCACAGCTGCGTCGTCCTCAGAGCAAACACAAACATCATCCACAGTTTATTCTCCACGTTTGTTTTTCCTTTAAAAAAAAAAGAAAAGAAAGAAAAGAAAAGGTCTTTAATCTCGGCTCGTTTCCTCTGCGTCTGTCTTTAATTATGTCTGCATTATATTTATTTCTATAAACACAATTTCAGCTGGAAGGTTTATTTAACAGCTGTCAAAAAAAGGAAAAATGTTCCGAATGTTTTAGTTTAGGTAACAACCGTACGCTTTTTTGTTCCTTCTGCTTCTGAATGGAAAAGCTGAAATTGACACTTTGGACTGAAAAACGTGTCATTATAATGTTTCTTTTTGGTCGCTGACACCACAATGAGCCTTCCCTCAGCTTTGTAATTCTCTCGGACATCAGGTTGCAGTTTTCATGGAAAAATAACAAAGATTTATGGAAAGTAAACATGAAAGTTGTCTCTTTAAGTAAACGGTTTACTCTCAGAGGAGACAAAATGGCTGCTGACAGAGACACAACAAAAACCTGATGATGTCTTAAGAACATGTTCACGTCTTTATCTTCCCACAGGAAACTGAAGTTTGTAAACCGCTCACTCTCCCACACCAAAGCCCATAGATGTGTGCTGTGATGGGCTTTGGTGTGGGAGAGTGAGCGGTGTGTCACAGAAAAGTCTGTCTCACAGTGAGATAAAGACGTGAACAACTACATGAGAAGTGAGAAAAGTTTGGCATCACGTCTCAGAGTTGAAGCTGAAGCTGAAGCTGCTGGAGGTCAGAGGTGACGAGGGATGAAGCGGCTCAGACGTCCCGCGTGTGAATCCGTCGGTGTCATCAGTTAGTCAGACAGCGGCGGGGGAGTCTGTGTCCACCTCATTGTCCCCGCAGCACACAGGCTGATGGGTTTCTAAAAGACTGACAGATTTCACTTGGCCCGCGGCCAGCGCACAAACACACACACACACACACACACACACACACAGGCGACAGCGCGCGCAGCATGGGAACTTCAGGGGCTGCTGGTTCCGATGAATGGCCGAGAGAAGGTGGAGGACAGATCGTCAACTATTAGTGTCAGACGTGGGATTCAAACATGGAGTCCCCCGCCAGTTAATGGAGAAACAAACACCGCAATCATTTATTTTTAATTGAAAAGGAGCGATGTGTTCTCTGTGAAGCTGGAGCTGACATTTCCAACGGCTTTGAACGCCTCTTTAGTGCTGCGCGCTGACAAATGATGAAGGTTTCCCAAAGGGAAGATCACTCTTGTTTTTGTAATCTGGACGTTTATTTATTTAAAGAAAAGAAAGATAAAGTGCACAAAGATGAAGTGAATTATCTTCTTTTGTGTCGCAGGTTCACAGAGGTCACAGAGGTCACAGAGGTCAGCTCTACACTCATGTGTGGAGCTAATGGTAAAACATTTAGAACCATGTTTGAACTGTGGCCTTCAGACACTCATGAATTTAATGTATCACCAATAAAGACGACTACAGCTGGTAAAACCAAGGTACGTGGTCACCAGGACAACTGACACACCAGCAAAGACATAAAGGACAAATAAAATTCAGGTCAAGTAACTTCAAACACGTCCAAGGCAAGAAACCAGACCTTGAAAAGAAGGACAAGTCAACACTTTTGGTTCAAGAGTCTCCTGTAAGTCATCAGACTGACAATCGGGTCAAGTCCTGAAGGATCAGACAAAGACGAGATCAAGACAAGTGTCTCGAGTCCTGAAGACAGAGTCAATTCATTTGTGATGTATCTTCTGAGATCATGTCCAGACCAGGTTTCATAAAGTAAGTCAGGACGAGGTAAAGACAAGTGTCAAGCTTGTCAAAGCAAGTCTTGAGTCCTGAGGACAGCTTGAAGTACTACCAGGACAATCACGAGTCAAAGCTCAAGTCTCAAATACTAAGATTGTTCCTGGATTGGCTCAAATGAGGTCAACAAGTTTCAATTCTCGTCCAAGTTCTTCAGGTGTTCAAGTATTCCAGGACAATCACGGGCACATCTCAAGCCAAGTAGATTTCCTTCAGGTGTCCTATAGGACAAGGTCTTTCAAGGTTCTTGAGACAAAGTCCCAGTCAAGTTCAAGAAGGTAAAACCAGGACACCAGCACCAGTCATTCATCAACAGCTCAATTCTCAAGTGTTTTTTTGACTTTTAAAGTTGACTTCTTATAAAACCCAGAGTCTCCAGCTATGTTATTTCATTCATTATTCACATTCAAAAACACTCTGGAACGTTCAGCTCTGGTTCCAGACAGACGAGAAGTCAGTGTTGATCTACAGAGGGAACAAAGCGGGCCTGTCGTCGGCCTTGACCCGCGGCGCTCAGCGTTAATGAAAACCGACTCGAGGTCTCGGTGTCTGTCCGACTTTGAACTGCGCTCAGAGAACCTAGCTGCTCTGAAAAACTGCTTTCACACGTCGCCCTTTTCCTGTTTTTCTGACACTGATTTCGTCACCACGCCCATGTGGAACCACAGTGGAAAAGAGCTGAGGTGTGTGTGTGTGTGTGTGTGTGTATTAATCTGCTCCCCTGTATTAAGGTCAGCAGCAGAGTCTGGCAGCAGTCACAGCAAACACAGTGGAGACTCAAGTCTGAATCAATTTAGTCAGGAAACCCTGAGGTCACAGCGGATTAAGTGAAAAGGTGGTGGTTCGTGTGTGTGTGTGTGTGGGGGGGGGGGGCTCATTCCCACATTCAGCATATCTGATTTAGTACGCATCAGGACAGGGGAGGTGGTGAGGGGGGGATGTAGCAAATAAACTCAGCGGATATTAAAGGTCAAAGGTCACTCCAACATGTGTTTTTCTGAGACAGTCTGAAGCAGATGAGTCACAGCTGAGCTGAGAGGTGGCACAGATGTGGACACACAGACACAGACACGTGTCGTCGTCGTCGCCAGGTAACCGCACGTACGACTTTAAACTGTCCAGATAAAAGCAGTAAAGTCTCTAAAACACTTTCATCTGCGCTCACATGGTCACTGACTTCTCCCGCAGTTATCGTCGATTATATTTAACATTTACCTGTGAAAACATTCAAAAATCTATCGCTAACTTTGATCGTTTTCAAACCTGCTTTGTTCCCCTCCTCGCCTGAGGCGGCGCTGCATCAAGAACTACTGAAGGAGACGACCAAGACAAACAATGACCAAGAAAACTCGCTCATCTGTTGTTTTCATGCCGAGCAGAACATGGAGCTGCATCAAATCCTATGGTTTTATGTGAACATGCGACACATTTACATCGGCTGTTGTTCTACACGCACGTATGTCCTAGTTGTGTTTACCCACAATGCCCTGCGCTGCATTTGGTTCACTTGAAGTGAACCGAGACTTAGGTTTTTAGGCAGATCAGAGTTCAGTTGCTCATTCACACCGACGGACCTCAAACGGACCGGACTTTCCGAGCAAATGCAGCCTAACTCTGCGTTCACACCAGATTTTCACACTAGTTTTCATAACAAATTCATACGATCACCAGATGATACAGCACCGTTTTGTCTCCATGGAAACCAAACAAACACTGGTGACATATTCTTGTTTACCATATTTATTGGTATTTTTTACGATGCTGGAATGAAGTTGTTATTTTGTCTGAAAATGTCGCCCCCGCAGCGCAAAAGAGCGAAGAAATGACGTGAACTTTGAGGATAATCCCTGCGACGCACTGGGAGTCACAGATTAAAGTGGTGTCATGTTGTATTTTCGCAGCACCTGCTGATGAAGCGATGAACGCCGGTGAACGACGTCGTCTCTGACGCACACAGAATATAAAAAACACTGTTAATGATCTTTTAAAAACCTTCTTCTTGCTCCCACAGTGGGAGCAGAGGCAGATCTGTGGAAGTCATCAGTGTCAGGTGGCCGACGCGGGGACGGAGACTTCTCACGCAACACTTTGAAAAAGACATTTAATATTGTTATTATTATTGTTTCTGCTCGCAGGTCAAATCATTTCCATGTGAAGTTTTTAAATAACCGTAAAATATAACTTTGATTTTGGTTTAATCTGAGGACTTTTGATTTTATTGAGTGATTTATATCATTGTAAAAATCATTTTACATTTCAGTTTGTTTGATTAGATTATTTAACATTTGAAATCATTTTCAACTTGAACACAAAAAATATATCAATAAATAATCAATAATCAATAAAACACACTCAGCTTCTCAATTAAAAAACTAGAAAAAGTAAGTTGTAAGAGTAAGTTCTCACAGGACACCAGCAGGTGGTGCTAATGAGCCTTTATGAGTGTATGGAAATAAAAGGTTGTGTTGAATGTGAAGGTTTAAATAATAATCTAATGTAAATATCTACATTTACATTCAGCACGTCATTTCAATTAAGTTGCTTTATACTTATATAATGTGTGTGTTTTATTGCATTCTTTTCATTCATGGGAAACACTTTATTTTAAATACAATTTAAATAAAAAGTACTTTTCTTTCTTTTTATGAAATTGATGATTTAAATCAATCAGTCAGGACGTTACATATTCAAACATGTATACCTGTTTATGGAATAAAGTGTTTCTTCTCATTGATGGTCTTTGATCCATGTAATAGACATAATCTGCCACTAGGTGTCAGTGTTTTATTGGAAATGAAACGTCCAGCAGATTTGGAAAAAATTAGGAGTTCATTTATATTTACCACCATTAGATGTGTATACGCACGCGCGCGCACACACACGTGTAAATATGTGCGTAGATATGTGTGTGTATGTATATATATACACACACACATATAATTAATATTTTAAAGTGTATTTTTATTGTTGCTGTTAACTAACAGGGCTTTGTGAGCTTTGTTATTACGTTTGATTGTAATAATTTTATTATAAAGAGATCAGAATGAATTCATCACAAAAACTATGATTATAGATTATTTCTCAGCCAATTACTGATTAATTTAAATGGATTAATTCATATAATGGACACTTTTTCAGTTGATGATGAAAAAAAATGACGCAAAGGAACCCTTGAATAACGGATAATCACTATTTAATTCACCAGTTTAATGGACATTTTCAAAATAAAAGTCTATCAAGTAAAAGGAAAAATGACTTTTATGATCAATAACTGATAAAGAGGTGATGAGTAATTACGTTATTGATCCGTTAGTGGAGCTCGTTTAGAAATAAACGCAGCGATGATGATAATGATGATGAGGAGGAGGAGGAGGAGGAAAGTTTGTCGATGACAGGAAGAGGAGGGAGAAGCGGAGGGAAGAGAGGGGGAGGAGGAGGAGTGGGACACCGTGTGTCCCGCCGCCGCAGCATCACCACCACGCACCAACTTTCTGCACCGCGTCTCCTCGTGGATCGCGTGATGCGCACAGACGCGTAAACTTTTCCTCGCGCTTCGTGGTTTCCACGCGGAGGACGCGCGCTCGCTCACACACTCGCTCCCTGTCTGTCTCATTTTGTGGGAATATACCTTTAGAAAAGTATCGGCGCGTGCCGTTTCTCCTCCTCCTGTGCGTGGGATTTTATTTATTTATTCTTCTGTGTTTTTTGTTGTTTTTAAAGTGGATTTTTCGGCAGTGTGTGTGTTTTTAGTTTTTTTTAAACTCTCTTTCCTGAAAGAAGAAGAAGAAGAAGAGGAGGAAGAAGAGGAAGAAAAGTGGAAGTGAAGTGAAGACGAGGCTGAGGAGACACAAGTGTGGGGTGAGTGTTGACCATGTGCAACATTTAGGATCATCCTCATACTTTTCATTCATCAACTCTTTGGCTTCTACACGTTTTTCCCGGGTCTTTTATTGTGAAAAACGGTGAAAATGATGAGAAGAGTTTGTCAGTCTGATGCTGGAGGAATGTCAGGAATGTGCAACCTGATATTTCAAAGTTCATTCTTTTTCTCTTAAACTAAAAAAAACATAAAACAACTTTTTTAAGTGTTTTTTTTGATTAATTTCTCCTCGGGTAAAATAAATAAATAAATAACTAAATAACGGCTTTATAATGTGTGACGATAAACTAAATAAAAGTAGCAGCAGCAGCAGAAATGGTCGGTTGCGTTTGATTAGCATGAGAAAAACAGTTTTTAGTGCATTTGCCTTTGTGCAGGATGAAGAGTTGCAGCAGCCAGGGAGGGAGCACAGGGGGGAGATGTGAAGAAATAATGGGGCCCCTCACATTATTCACCGTGACATGTGGGGGGGGGGGGGGTTCTTCCCAAACCTGTGACACTGATGTCACTTTCATCCTGAGCCGCGCCGCGCCGCGCCGGGCCGGGCCGAGCCGAGCCGAGCCCAAACCTCCACAACATTTCCTCCTTGTTAATGATTCAAATCTGAGTTTTTAAGCTTTAATAAAAAAAGGAAGAGAAACGATGAACTGAAGAGAAAGAACGGAAGGAGTCTGTCATGCAGGGAGCGATAAATGTGAATTGGAAGTGAGTAAAAAACGTCCCGCTGTGACGACTCAAAAGTCTCTTATCCCACAAAACAACAAGTCCACACCAATTACAGCGAGCGGCCTCGGGGCACTTGTTCCAAACACCAGCAGAGAAGAAAAGACACACACACACACACACACACACAGAGTTTATCAGTCACACACTCACTCACACACATTCAGCTTCATGCTCAAGAAACAACCTGAGAAAAACCTGAAAAGTGCAGAAACATAAAGAGGAACAACCACATCAAACATCAAACACCACGTGAGACTGTGAGAGAGAAAAAAAACCTCAGTGCTAAAGATTCTGTGAAATCCTTCAAATTCAGACGTCACTGCGTGATTTTTCAAACGTCTAAATCCCAGTTTATACACAAAGTCACACTTTGACTTCTCAAAAACTGAAACTGCTGAAACATAAAAGAAGACATCAAACACAACGTCTCAGTGCTAAATTAAGAATGTGAGAGAATAAAAAACCTTCAAAAGCAACGACAAGCTTAAATGTATTATTTATTTATTTTCCTAACAATTTACTGCTATATTTCAAACGTTAATGTGAGCCTTTTCAGACTCGAGGAAGCTTTCATTCACCTTTTCAAATGTTTAAATCGCAACTTTATTTTTATTCTGAAGAAAAAGCCTGAAACTGCCTTGTTTTCTATTGACTTACTGAAACATAAAAGGAGCGATGAGCTTACATTTTCATTTATTTCTTCACCTAATGATTTACTGCTAAAGATTCTGCAAATTCTTGTCTTTATTTTAAAGTGACATGATTTTTATGCTGATTTAGTGACAAATAAAGGTTTATATTCATCACTTCCCTCAGATGATTTAATCATAAACTTCCTGTTAACAAACTGAATATAGATTCATTTTACACAAAAATAATGTGATTTTTCAGGTTCTGTGAACATTTAATGAACTTTAAATCACAGCGTCAGATAATAAATAACCTGAGGAACGTGTTTTATTTTTACTCTCAGCGTTGTGAGGATTCAATGCTTTTTAAAACGCATCAATTCATAAACATTTTGATTTATTTGTCACTTTATTTGTGATGATTCACTGACAAACAAACTGAAAATCACATGTAATTATGGGATTTTCTCAGACTCAGAGAACCATTCATGAACTTTTTAAAGACAGTTTTCTGTTTCTATTAAATAATGAACTATAGTTGAAACACTAAACACTCCATGTGAAAGTGTGAGAATTAAAAGCAAAGACCAGACTAGATTTTTTATTATTTCCCTGATAAAAATCTACATCACAATAAACTGAAAATCATACTGTCATTTCTACAGTAAAGACCTTTAAATTAAGTTTTTAAAAAGATTTAAATCACAGCATTAAATCCAAACTTTCTGTGTAAAAGTGCAGGTTTGTGATGATTTGTTTGTAATTTCAATTATTTATCACATGGTGTGTTTTACATGCTGTGAGAATTTTAAAAAATATATTTTAAACTGGCAGATTTTAAACATTTTAAATAAACCAGCTGATAAAAGTGGAATTACTTTACAGCAAAGATCACTTTACGTTCCCCTGTTTTTATTCACTGACCTGTGTCGTTATGTTTTAATCCTGCGTGTGAACACTTTAACGGCACTTGTGTTTGTCGCTGACCTCCGATCATCACCGGCGACTAACGACTGACGTTTCTGTTGTCATAAAAGTTTCTGTGGAACTTTTTTAATGACAGAGGGAGGCAGAGATTATATATGATGAAAACACACACAGATAATCAAAGGTCCAGAAGCTGCTGGGACCTTCAGCTTTGAAGCGTCTGTTAATTAACTCCTGAAGGGACCAGAGCAACGCCACGCTCACGCCTGACAGCAGCAGCAGCAGCACACACACACACACACGTGTGTTCGAGAGTGTGTGTGTGTGCAGGGAGACACGCACGATGACACTTTGACACTTTGTTGTGAGTGATTCCAGATCAGTGATCACGTGGCGTTTATGGCAGCGTTCTCACTGATCACCTCACGCAGTGGTGACGGCGTCAGTGGCGGCGTCAGCATCTTGATGAAGAGGCTCGGCGTGTTGGTCACATGACAGGCGGTGAAAGTGAAAACGCGCTGTGCCAAACCACAGAAGCATCAACTCACAGAACATTTTCTCTACCACATGTCGTCCCAGTGGAGACATGTGGTTTTCTTTAGTAATCAACGCTGCACTTCCCCTCTTCTCCACCCAGACCTCGTCTTTCCCTCCGCTCCATCAGACCTGGAGGTCAGGAGCAGTCTCTCTCTCTCTGTGGTGTCAGGGGCCGGGGGACAGATTTCATCCTGGGGGCCCCCGGAGGTTCAGTGACACGCTGTCAGTGACGGGGGCCTCTGCAGGTTTTCCACTGTGTCAGTGGAGATTAGCTGTGAGGACCAGAGAGGTTCTGCTCTGACCCGACACCGATTATTAAACCTTTTTTTAAACCACTGCAGTTCATTAACATATTGTGTGGGTTTAATGAACTGCAGTGAACAAATTAAGTTTAGTTTCTGTGTTTTTCGTAGGAGAAGGAAGACAAAAGCTGCTTTTTTTATCGTTAGTTGTGAGTTTTGAAAAATAACAAAGGTTAAAACACCAATTATATTCTGACTTGACTGCCTGAGCAAGGCAATAATGCAGTATTATAGTATGAGAGTGGGCTCCATCACAGTACCACCATCACCAAATAGTATTTTTACTATTTACTAAGTCAGTGTACACACACACACACACACCATAACCAGTTAATGATTAACACTAACCTTAACCATAACCACAATTCAAATCTTAGTCCTGAACTTATTAAGTTCTTCAGAAAATTAGGTTCTGCCTCATTAGGACCAGATTTTGGTTTCCATGAGGACTTACTGGTTCTGACAAGGTCAGTGTTTATGACAGAAAACACACACACACACACACACACACGCTGCAGTTATTTAGCACTAAAATGAGTCAGTGTGTTGTGTTATTGTGTTGTTATAGTGTGATGTTGTGTGTCCCTGTCCTAGTGTTTGACATGTAATTTTGTTGCTATGGAAACATGGACATTAATGCAGTAATGTTATAAACGTAGTGTGTGAGCAGAATCTGCTGCATCATAATAAAAACACTGACTCACTGTGTGTGTGTCTGTGTGTGTGTGTGTGTGTGTGTGGACACACAGGAAGTCACTGGTCCAAACTATGGCTGTAAAACAGCGAGAGGCCACGATGTAGCCACACCATTTGGCCAGAGGTCAGAGGTCAAAGCAGTGGGGGGGGGAGAGAATGAGGTTCACACGTTTTAACTGGTGAGTTTGATGGGATTTGACAGTGAGGGAATCAAACTAGCAACCACCCAGCTTTAAGTTGGGCACGGCCTCTGCATTCATAGTGCAGTAAGTTGAGATACTGACTCATAGTCGGTGCTGTGAGCGCCCCCTGCTGCTTAGAACCAGCCTGACATATCAGTTTATGTCTATGATGTCTTATGAACGTGTTCACGTCTTTATCTCAACAGGAAACTTAAAGTTTGTAAACCACTCACTCTCCCACACCAAAGTCCATAGAGAAAATCAGTGATTTTAGTTCTACTGCTGCCTCGTGTGGTCACTTTGTGTCACTGAGGTAAATCCAAACAAAGGTTTTAAAACACAGAAGTCACAAAATAAGACATTTGAACTTAGTGATGGAGGCAGCAGTGGATCAACAACTCCTGTGTGCTGTGATGTTAAAATCGCTGATTGTCTCTATGGACTTTGGTGTGGGAGAGTGAGTGGATTAAAGAGTGGCACAAACGTCAATAATCCACACACTTAAAAATCCCTGAACTCGACATTAAAACATGTATAAAGTAAAATGAGGGTGTGTGTCTGTGTGTGTGTGTGTCACTCACAGTTGTCACATCTGTTAGTTGTTGTCGAGGGCAGGAGGAGCAGCTCAGCCACAGGATATTGAACATCCTCTCTCCCTCTGCTCTGCTTTGAGTTTCAGTCGTGGGATTTTCTCGCCGCTTCCTCTGTAGTCCAGAGTTTGGGAAGTCAGTATAAATCCAAATGTCACTGTTAGCCCCTATTTGTGCATTCACCGCTCGTACAATAAACAACCCTCGTTCGGTCGGAGCTGTATTCTATTTTAGACTCGCCACCGACCTGGGCTTCTTTTATAGGATAGCCATTATTCAAAGGAGAATAGGTGCAGGGCCCAACCATAAATTCCAGCAAGTGGCCCTTGGAAAGAAGTTCGCGGCGAGGAATTGACTGCACGCTCTGTGATTTTACTCTGGTACGCTGTGACCTTTTGAGAGCAGACAGAGTCGTTTGTTTGCTTGACAAGAGCGGCTCTAATAATTCAGGAGGACAGCGGCTGCTGTAATACGCGGTGATGAGCCAAACGCTGCTTCTGTACACCGGCTACACCTCTGCAGGCAGATGCATTTGTTTTCCTGACGCAGGGGGAAGCCCTCTCACTGCACCGCACGTTTGAGTTCCATGAGTCGCAGAATAACATTCCGCCGGAATAATATATATCCTGCGTGTCTGTGAGCGTTTGTGGGCCCTTAGTTAATTTACAGAGGGTCAAAGGTGTTTTCTCCTGGTGACTTACTCTGATGTTTCTGGGTCCATCCCAGGAGGAAGTCAGTGTGGAGCCACAGCAGCCTCACTGCAAACACAGAAGAAGAGGGACGGTGTGAACTTTACACATGATACTAAGTATACATTTACATAGAGTACATAGAGTACATAGAGTACATAGAGACAAGAACTGGCTACACACAGTTTTCTATTCACATATCTGGATCAGATGCTTTCACAGCAGCAGTAGAAAGTTCAGAACATCCACATGAGGGGGTGGAGCCTGAGATTTTCCTGCTGTGCTGTTTCTGAACATAATGTAGAATTGTGACCCGGGAGTTTGCAGGAGAACATGTCCAGACTTTAAATTCTGCTACATTTTCAAGCTCCTGTAATGGTTCGGAAGTTTGAAAATACAATGAATTCAGTTTTTGCTTAAAAACGTTAGGGCTGTGTTTAAGTGTGGACAGACAGAAAGTAGGACATCTGTAAAAGATGAGGCATGCTACACTCAAACTTAAAAACAGAAGAATGAAAACTGCAGTTAGTGTGGACAGGCATAAACTGAGACTTTTGGAGACACAACATGAGCAAAAAAACTCTCACTGTCAGCTTCAGTTTCATGTGGATCTGGTCGTCCACGGCAACTAACTCAGACAAACTCCATCTTTAATTGTTTTTGATTGGGAGAAAAATAAAAAAATAAGACCGTGTGTGTGTGTGTGTGCTTGAACAAACAGCAGAGTCCATGCTCTTCTCTGCATGAGTCGACAGAATAAACAGTCATTGATCTCACAACAATGACTCAACAGAAAAGCTGAGGAGGAGGAGGAGGAGGAGGAAGGAGGAGGAGAGGAGGGGGTTCCTCTGAAGTAGCCCCCTTAAATAACCTTATTGTAAGGATCTCTTTGTCGGCCATTATACTGAAATGAATCATTGTGTGGCCTTTGAGAGGAGCCTACTGTCAACAGAGGGAGGTGACGCTTAATTACACCACTAACTGAGCTATTGACTCACTAACCTGGTTATTAACAACCACCACTGCAAGTCACTTCACTCCAGTTCACTCCTGAGTCAACATTTCAACAGCAAGAAAAAACACTAACATCCCACTGCAAGATAAACAGTTACTGAGAGAGTTTACAAATGTAGATCTAACATCAATATAGCACTTTTACTACAGACGCTTTTTCTCAACCAATGATCCAGTACAAGATAAAAAAAAATACTTGCTCCTGTGTCATTTAAAGCTTTTTGTATGTGAATTAATCAAACATAGGCCAACATCTATAGATATATTTATACTGAATATCCTGGTCATTTGAATGAGACACTGAGATTTTGACACTAAAGGTCTTTGCACATTGCACTGTGAATAATTGGCAGGAAAATGCAAACAATTTCAAGCTGAATTTAGATGCGTTCTTGGCAAAAGTGAAAACTTTGACAAACAAACTCATTCATATATATATATATATATATATATATATATGTGTATATGTATATATATATATACAAAATATAATACATAATTACATAATATTAGGAAAATAACTAGTTTGCAATAAAAATACCTCATGATACAGGGAACAGAAACTGAAGCTTTTAATTTAGTGTGGACGAACAGAAACTGAGACTTTAAATTTAGTGTGGATGAACAGAAACTGAGGCTTTGAATTTAGTGTGGATGGAAAGAAACTGAGGCTTTGAATTTAGTGTGGATTGACAGAAACTGAGACTTTTAATGTGGATGAACAGAAACTGAGACTTTTAATTAAGTGTGGACAAACAGAAACTAAGGCTTTTATTTTAGTTTGGACGAATAAACGGAGTCTTTATTTCATAAACTGCTAGGTTGTACTTTCGTGATGGTGAAATGGGACTGGGTCTTTTATTTTGGTAACTGCTGGGTTGTGTTTTAGTGTGGACGAATTGAAACTGAGTCACAAAAAATAATAATGTCTTTGCACATTGTGAATAATTGGCAGGAAATTGCAAATCATTTCAAGCTCAACATAATATTAGGATAATAACAGTAGTTTGCAATAAAAAATATTTCATGATGCAGGGTTTTTTGTTTTTTTAATCTAATCTAAATATAAAGATGATCACCTTTTAAATAAAACTAAATATTACATTCTGGATTATTACAAATGTAAATTTACTTTAATAGTAAAAAGATAGTTGTGGACTAATTAAACAGCAGTAGTTTGAGTGCTGGCAGCAGACAAATGTGTGAACAGCAAATGTTGCCTGACTAATCTTGATTTGTGAGGACAGATCAGAGACCTGCGAGCGTGAAAGACCACCATTATGTGCCTCATATATCACCTCAACTACAGGGGCTTCTGTGTGTGTGTGTGTGTGTGTGTGTGAGGTGAGGGACTTCCCATGAGGCTTCACTCTCCTAGCCTCTCACACCTGTTACACTGATTCATCTGCAGCCATAAAGACACCAGGCCGAGCTGTCAGTCAGAGTCACAGCTTTGTTAAAGACGCAGTTAAGTCATTTACTAACTCACGTGTGTGTGACCTACAACACAAACTTGTTACACACTCGTCCTGAAAACACGAGGCCGCAAATCTGACCCCTAAATACACTGACACTGATCGCTGTAACAGCTGTTTACAAGGTCAAAAGTCTCCGCAGCCGCTTTTACACAAGAAGGTCACAATTACACGTCAGGAGAGGTGACTGCGTTTATCTGAAAACTGCCAGAGACTTTTATTTTGTAAACTGCTGGGTTGTGTTTTAGTGTGGACGAACAGGGACTGAGCCTTTAGTTTGGTAACTGCTGGGTTGTGTTTTAGTGTGGACGAACAGGGACTGAGCCATTAGTTTGGTAACTGCTGGGTTGTGTTTTAGTGTGGACAAAGAAAATTTGTCTTTTATTTTGGAAACTGCTGGGTTATATTTTAGTGTGGACTAATAGAAACTGAGTCTTTTATTTTGGTAACTGCTGGGTTGTGTTTTAGTGTGGACAAAGAAACTGTGTCTTTTATTTTGGAAACTGCTGGGTTATATTTTAGTGTGGACAAATATAAACTGAGTCTTTTATTTTGTAAACCGCTGGGTTATGTTTTAGTCTGGACGAATAGAAACTGAGTCTTTTATTTTGTAAACCGCTGGGTTATGTTTTAGTCTGGACGAATAGAAACTGAGTCTTTTATTTTGTAAACCGCTGGGTTATGTTTTAGTGTGGACGAATAGAAACTGAGTCTTTTATTTTGTAAACCGCTGGGTTATGTTTTAGTGTGGACAAATAGAAACTGAGTCTTTTATTTTGTAAACTGCTGGGTTATGTTTTAGTCTGGACGAATAGAAACTGAGTCTTTTATTTTGTAAACTGCTGGGTTATGTTTTAGTCTGGACGAATAGAAACTGAGTCTTTTATTTTGTAAACTGCTGGGTTATGTTTTAGTGTGGACGAATAGAAACTGAGTCTTTTATTTTGTAAAATGCTGGGTTATGTTTTAGTGTGGACGAATAGAGTCTTTCGTGTTCATGTTGGTTTGATTGATCTTGTGGTGTTTGAGTCTAAATGGCCGATGGTTAACCACAGATCTATCTTTGCTGGTCTTGGACTAAATCCAGTCTAAGCTTGTGGTTTAAAACTATACAGAGAGAAAACCAGATGTTCCCAGATGTTGAATTTCAAGTCTTTAGAAGAGAATCTGAGGAGCATCGTGGATCCTGAGTGAAGAAAACTCTCCGGGCTTTGAAGATAAAGTTGTATTGTTCTAACTGTTCGGCCCACAAAGCCCTTCTGAAAAGCTCTGGCAAAAAGGTCAATAGTCAAATAAACTTTGATGACATGCGAGCAAAGACCCCCGCCTCTTCATCCCCCGTCCCCTTTAACCCCCAGAACCCCCTCCTGAGCCCCCACCGACCCCCACAGCCTCGCTGCCAGAAAGCAAATTGAGTCGTGAAAGGCGGGGGTTCAACCACTGCATGGAGAGTGAGCGGCTTTTCAGGAGAAAATCCTCCGACATGTTTGTCCCACGCTTCAGGATCAACTCACACAACCGGGGAAGATAAACACCAGCGTGTGTTTTCTTTAAGTCCACACTAAAAACAAAAGCCTGCACTTTATCTCACTAACTTTATTCTGAAGTCCCATGAGTAAAATCAGAAGATGCTGTGCAAAGCTCAAAGTCAAATCTAATAAATGCTAACTGAAAGTCACTTTAAACATCACCATGTAAAGATGTTATAATGTGTTAAACTTCAATACAGAGTGTGTCTTTGTGACAAGGCCTTGAGTCCTAAACTAACACTTCCTTATGTTTGGCTTCCAGAGTCCGCTGGCCATGGACACGTCAGCGTCCAGGGCCGCCGAGAAAAAAGACAAAATGGACGGGAACAGTTTCGGAGACCTCGCGAAGAAACCCTCACCATCAGAGACGAGAGGTAAGGCGTACGTTCTCTAGATCTAGAAGTCTCGGAGGTGCTGAGCCAAGGGGCGAAGAGGTCGGGACCAGTGCGACTGATGAAATATGCATTTCAAAGAGCACCGGCTGTGGTGTGAGCCGGTGCTCGTGGCTCTCCTCAGGCCTGATCAGGTGCGAGCAGCAGTCAGAGGTGACTTACACTGGATTTCTGACAGGAATCCTGAAAGAGCATCATTAATGTGGATAGAGACAGGCGGAGGGGGAGTGTGGCACCGTTTAAACACTGATGAACAGGTGACATGACAAGAGAGGGGGGGCGTGGGGGGTGGGGGGCGTTGAGGGCAGGTGAGAACGAGTGTTTGTGTTGTTGAACTAAATGAAGAGTAGCACTGATCCTCTCTCACTGGGGAGGAACACGCACAGAAAGAGAGAATACATGTTTTAAAGATGTCAGCCGACGTGTGATGAAAGCTCAGCATAATGAGCCTCAAAGACCTGGTTCTTACCTCCAGAGTAAAAGAAGGCGAGGACGACGCGGAGCTTCAGAGGCTGACAAAGATGCAGAGTGATGGGGCCGCCCTTGAAATGGAAATTAAATGTGTGATTTAGTGACATTTTTACTCTTTAATGAAGGACTTGGTGGCCTGCCATTAAAAAGAAACACTCATTCATCGATAAAGAAGGAACAAACGGAGCCCAAGCGCGGGCGGCGAGCCAGAAAAAACGCGTTCCCAGGAACAAATCTGGAGCGAGTCGGCGGATCAGTGGCGTCGCCGCTCTTTTAATGAAGAACTCAGGGGCTCGATGTGATGAAGAAATCCAGAGCATCAATGTTTCTTTACACAGACGTCTTCAATATTTGAACAAAGCTGAGAGACACATGTACAGCTCCCATGATGCCTCAGTGGTCACATCAGTGTGTGATTGTTGTGATGTTTGACTCAAGCCCAGAATATTCTGTCCCGGTAAAAAGAAAAATAATGTAATTTAAGTGCCAATATTGAAATTATTCTAGACCACGCCTCCTTCAGAAACGCAGAAACTTGGTTGTCACAAATTGAACGAAACAATCTGTTGGTAGGAGAAACTCAAATACACACTTTTAAATACATGATTCAAATATTTACATGCTCTTAAAGCTGTGATGTGGACGATGAATGAACCCACAGTTTTCCATTCAACTCTAGACCTCTAAGGTGGGGGAAGGAGCGAAAGGTTGCAACCATTATTTCACTAGCCACTAAAGCCACTAAATTCTCGCTTTACATGAATCTCGTTACTTTGACCCTAAACTCAACCTCGTGGTGTATTTATTATATTTTGTATATTTATACACGGCAGCTGTGGAGTTGTTAATCTTCTCTTACCTAAAATAATAACTCTTCCTCTCTATCAGCCTCAGTATTTTAATCTTTAAAGAAAGAAAACAAAACAATAACCCGTTCCTGTCTTTTACCAATCAGATATAAAAATATAAAAATATAAAAAACCAGACTTGTGTGCCAGCGTGTGGCGACAGAGCAATTACTTATCACAGTAATATGCATTATTATTCCAGTGTCCGGCTCCTGATAAGTGAATATGCAGCTGTAGAGAAGGAGGGAGGAGGAGGAGGAGGATGAGACGAGGTCCTTGAACCTGAGCGGGAGAAGCCGACGATGCTAATATATCGCTGCTGCTGCCGCCGCCGCTTTTACTGCGGGTGAATGCTTTACTGTCGGCGTCAGAATCCCTGTCACCTAAGTCATGCCCACCTCTGAGCCTCAGTATAACAGCCCGCCCTGTTTTATATTCCTGTCCCGCGTTATTTATTTAGAACAATTTCCTCTCTATCAAAGGACATGGCTAATGCCGAGTTTTAATATGTTATTTACACATAAAAACAAGCTATTTACAGCGGGGTCTGCGCGCAGAAGGCAGGGAAAATGAATGGGCCCCCACGCCCCTCTCCGATCTGTTATATCACAGTTTAACAATCTGGATTGCTAATAGAACCATTTATCATGGAGCGGTCATTTATTTTATGTGAGCAGCCCAGGTCCTGTTCCCAGAGGCCTATGGAAATGAAGCTCAAGTGAGAGTCACTTTGTTTAAAAAGTGGAGACGCCGCGCTACGACTCAATTACAACGGACCCAGGTGCCGCAGACGCCGCAGACGCCGCAGACGCCGCAGACGCCGCAGACGCCGCAGACGCCGCTATCTGACCATCAAACCTCCTTCCTGCTCCGTACACCCTGTTTTTTTACTCGGGAGTGAAGCTTTAGAGGAACACAATTAAACTCTGGCGTTGTGACTCTTGGACTTGTTTAGCGAGACCTGGCTGAGGTTTTTCCTCCCGCTGGCCGAGCACCGAGGCTCCGCTGCCCGGTTAATAGATTCAAACGAGCGGCTGTATTTCCTGTGACAGCTCACATCTGTCTGCTCGCACGGGCCGAGCCACGGCGCTCAGATTTACACCAGCCCCGGGACCTTTGTAATTTCACATCCATGCCTAATAACCGAAGGCATTTACAGTGAAAATATGAGCAGAGAGATGCCGAGAACGAGAGAACCGCCCGTTTGTTATCAGAGATTAAAGTTTCGTTCAAAGTAGAAATTCTGATCGGGTAAATTCAGAGTTATGGCCTTTGCACATTCTTTTTTATTAAAGGCAATTTCAGGTAAATGTGAGGGGTGGAGCTTAAGTTGTCTACCTTCTGGCCGTAAAGGTTAACGGAAATTTGCAGAGGAAGCTGGCTTATGAAAAATGTCCAGAGTGACTTCTGTAGGTGTTTCTCATACAGACGATTTCAAGTTTTAAACCAGCGCAGGAAAGATATCGCAGATTGACTGGTTCACACCATCACACTACTCTCTTAATTTAATCTAATTTGGCCTCTTTCGTGGATTAATAACTGGATTAATAGAAGATTTCTAGTCAAAAAGGAACGTTCTGCTGTACCACAGGATCTTCATGAGGCTTCTCACACTCATGTACGTGGCCTTCGAGGACTTGAACATACATGTTGCTCAGAAGTTGAGGTTCAAAGGTCATTTAGTGCAGGTCGTCGAGAGCGCTCGGTCCATGTCACATGATCTTCAGCGGGTTCCAAGGTCAAGGATGAACGTTGAAGCTTAAATTTGAAACCAGAATAAGTCATGAGTCACATGAGAGGAGAGAAAAGAAAAAAAAGAAAAAGAAAATGTGATCTTCTGTTTCGTTTTAGCAGATTTAAAATGAACGCTGAAGTTTCTTATATTTTAATACACTCAGGTTTATTCTTAGGCCTGATTTGAAAACCAAATTATGGAATCTGAAAAATGTGTGGCCTTTACATCTGTCACTGATGCAGATTTTCTTTTAGTGAATATTTTAGTGGGAGCAGCGAGTGTGGGGCTCTCTCTCTCTCTCTGTCAGTGTCTGTAAACTAGGCCAGGGGAAACGACTGGGTGCTGCTAATGATTTGATTAACTGGCTTTGGTGGCTCCTGACATACATCTTGCTGAGAGTGAGTTTGTCATTTGCGAGGGAGATTGATGTGCGGAGCTCAGCGCACCGACGCCTCCCCCCAGACTCCCTCCCTTGTTTTCCTCCCTCCATCCCTCCCAGGTCTTTCTGCTGAGTCTGGCTGGTCCGCAGGGAGGGAGTCTAAGTACTTAGCGCCTCCTAGGTTGCCCCAGGACACACTGGGTGGGGGGCTGCAGTGGGGCGGCAGACCTAAACAGGCTCAGTATTCCCCAGTTTATGTCTCTAGAGGTGGAAAACACACATTTTTCAGGAAAAGTGAAGATTATTCCTTCATAAAACACTGTTATCTGTTACCAGTTTGTTGAGTTATGATTTCGTTTATTGATAAAAATCATTGCACGCGTGTTTCTGTTCTGGCTTTGATTTTAAAATCGGAACTTTAAATGCATTGGATTTAATTTGGATGTTTAATGTGGAGGGAAATGTTTTGCTCTAAATCTTTTAGGATAACCTGTTTCCCTGAAGCGGTAGTCTTGTTTTTGGTTATTGGTTATTAATAATAATAATAATAATAATAATAATAATTATAATTAGTTCTAGCATTAACCTGGCCTCAGGTTCAGTGTGAACACACCTTTACCGCTGATCATGTCCTGCTGTTAGACAGATTTTCCGTATATTTTCCAGGGTTCAGTTGTAGACTGTGGTTGTTCTTGGTGAAACAGCACTGGTGTGTTGGTGCTGTCTTGTCCCTGAGCTGGGCCTCATTTAAACAGCACAGAGGCAGAAAAGAGAAAAGAGCTGCCGCCCCCCGCCCCCTTCATCTTCCTCTTCTTCCTCCTCCTCCTCCTCCTCCTCCTCTTCTCAGGAAGATTAGTGGCCGTCCTCTCAGAGTAGGATGTGGACCCTGAGCCTTTTTTCGGACACATTTTTCTCTGCCAGCGGGCCCTGACCCCCTGAGTGCTCCCTGTGCAGCTCGCTGGTTTTGTGATGGGAGCGTTCGCACGCGGCCGACATCAATTACTCACTGTCCACTGCCCCCACTTTACCGGCCCGATAAAGAAATCTGTTCTTATCACAAAGCCACCTCTTTTAAAATACTATTTACACAGCCTGGCCCGTCTTCATTCATCTAACGGAGGAGCCTTTGTCACCGCACTCACATAAATCCCATTGTTTTCTAACGGGGCAGCTGGGCCCACAGCTCTGCTCTGACTGTATATTATTTTAATCTAAAGAAACTAAAAGACCAAAATGTATCAGAACACCTGACTTCAGGAGACTTATGCCTGGTTTACACCACAGTGAGTGGGTATCGCAGGTCGCTGCACAGGCTTTTCTTCTCAATGTCACAAATAAACTACAGCTCTGTTTCCTGCATTTCAGTTTGCAACGTGTGGTATAGAGTCCATATGTGAGTCCACAGCACACACACACACACACACACACAGAGTCTGGACTAATGCTGCTCCTCTTTACAAACAATCAGCTTGATGACTTTCCAAGATGCCCTCGTCTTCAGTTTTATCTGAAGTTTGAAGTTTCAGTCAGGAGTGAGGCCGGCGGAAGAAACCTCGAGATTAGATAAAAAGAAAAAAAAATGTTTTTTTCTTACAGTATAATTTAATCTACTTAAAGACAGGGAGCAGATGACTGGATAAAAATCAACTTCCTTCTGCACTCAGCACTTGTTTTTAGGCTTGAACAGCGTGATTAAGGCAACTCTTAAAAACATGGCCTACATATTCTACATCAACCACAGTAAACATAGAGTTCACGTCACAAAACCCTCTGATTTTGACACTTTTGACACTCTGCTCTCCACATAAAGCACCGGAAAGACACTGAGGCATCTCATGTTGAGTTATAACGGATAAAAACGGGACATACATTAAAATTAAAGTGACAGGAGAAAGTGATGTTTGGTTCAATCTGTTTTGGTAAACACAGAGGCCTCTGGTCTCTCTTTAAGTATTGCCGGTTGACTGAAGATATCCCAGCGCTGAAATATGCGACTGCCAGCTCGAGGCAACGTCTCCAGACATCAATCTCTCGCAGCCATTAAGGTTTGCCTGTGCTGATTCCAAAAACAACAGGCTACATTCCTGCAGATTTACAGCTGTGGGGAGTGAGCGGTCGGCAGCGATATATGGATGTTTTAGAGGATTAAGCCAAAACTCCCCCACCTCTTTTCTCTTTTTTTGCTTTCCTGGACTGCAAATGAGTTCTCCACCCCCCGGAGTTCTGGCCTCTGAGGTTTGAGGGCAGGTCCCCAGTTTGTCTGGTTTTAACATGCGGGTTTAAACGCGAGGAACAGAGGCCGCAGTGTCACCGTGAAACCAAAGTGTAAGACGTGAGTGTTTGTGGACCCTTGAATCATCTCTGCCTGTGTTTGATTAAAAACAAAGCGTCTTTGCTTTAAAACGCTGTTTAAGGATGAAAATGCATCCAGACATTTAAGAAAACAACAACTAAAGAGGAATAAGAATGGCGGAAAGAGCAGCGATAACGAGGGGATCGTGGAGGCGTGACTAAAGCGTAGAATGACAATCAAACAATCTGCATCCACACTAACACACTGCAGTTTTCAGAAAGTTTCAGAAAGTTCAACCAACGACAAACAACATTGCTGAGTCTCACTGTTGAGACGTGACTGAGGCTCAATCCACACTGCTTCATTTTCATTCAAAAAAGAACATAAACCCTCCTGTGGATACACCTGCCGTCCACACTGTGGACGACGGTGTTTTCAAATGCTGCTAGCTCTGTTTTGGGCTGCATTTTGTAGTATGTTTAGTTTCCAACATCTCAAAGACTTGGAGTGTTCAAATCTTAGCAGCTGAGCTAATGTGGACTGCAGGTGTAACCGTAGCAACAGTAATGCATTCTAAAACAAAAACATAGCAGTGTGGATGCAGTGGCAGACTTGCAGTGAACTTTCTCTCCATGCTGCTCTTCAGCAGGAGGGTTAAACGCAGTGAAAATTGCTCTGAACCTTTACTGTGAGTTCACCGTCTGAACGCACCCCTAAATATAATAAACACGGAGGGGGGAAGGCGGGGGAGGGAGGGGGGACAACGGTCTGCAGCGCTTTAAATAAACAGCTCGGGCTGTGGGACACCGGCTGGTACGACTGACGTGGTTTTGGTTTTTGCCCAGACAAATGTGCACGAGTCAGAATGAAAACACCACACATGTGGAGATGCTGTGTGTGTGTGTGTGTGTGTGTGTTAGTTTAACTTGTGACCCACTAAACAAACACAGGGATCAGTGTGTGTGTCACTGTAGAGGCCATGTTGTAATGAGCTCATAGATCAGTGTGTTAAATAAACCTCTAAAATAAACTCACACAAACCCTGCAGGTTTGCACTTGAATATGTATACGTGGGATCAAACAGAACTCATTTAAGTTGTTTATTTTAGAGTCAAACGTGTTTCAGCTGACTGACACGTGTCGAAAAGTTGATGTTTCAATCCAGATTATTTTAGTTTGAATATAAAAACACATTAAAGACAAGTAGTGTCACTAAATACTGGTTAAATACAAATGCTGGCATTCAAACTGTAAGAATATGTTCAAAGATGTATCACACCAAAGTCCATAGAGAAAATCAGATATTTTTGTTAACAGGGACACAGGAGCTGCTGGTCTGCTGCTGCCTCGTGTGGTCACTTTGTGTCATTAAGTTAAGTCTAAATGAAATAATTCAAATTCAAAAAAATAAGACATTTGAACTTAGTGATGGAGGCAGCAGTGGATCAACAAGCCCTGTGTGCTGTGATGTTAAAATCAGTGATTTTCTCTACGGGCTTTGGTGTGGGAGAGTGAGTGGTTTACAAACGTCAGTTTCCTGGGGGAAAAGTCTGTCTGACAGTGAGATAAAGACGTGAACATGTTCTAAGATATGGAAGAGTTGGGCTGATGAAGATTTTACATCAGACGCACAACTAAAAATGAAAATGTGATGTTGTCTAAATGGGATTAACGAGCTGTTGTGTTGGAGGAAAAGGTTGAGGTCACTCATTAGCTGTTGATTCTCGTGTGATGTAGTTTGGTGAAGGTCAGTTACTCAGTGTTGTCACAGTGTGAGGTAGTGACAGGCCCGCGGCGGTCGCACAGCTGCCGCCTGAGAGCCGCAGCGCTTCAGAAAAAAGTTCCACTGAAATGAGAAGAGGCGGACTAATTGCCTTGTAAGTACTGCAGAAAGCAGCTGGAGATTAGCAATAACAGCTAATTAGCTGGGCTACAGTGGAAATCAAAGCTCACACGTGAGGATAAACACACGGCGCGGTGTTTGTCTGCCTGTTGTAAATCTTTACGAAGCGGCGGCTCGTCACGTTCGGGGATTTTTAAAGGCTCCGGTCTGAGACACGGCGTGGAGTGTTGTGTTTCCCACTTAACGCCAAAAAGCCAGCGTCTGCACCGCCACTGGCCCATAGCAACCGTTAAAACACCGCAACATATGACTTAGCTCGTTTTACTAATTCAACTCTGAGGAATATTTTCCCTCATAAATGCGCTGAAGTAAGTGGTTCCCTGTTAGCGGGGCCTCATGTTCAACACTCACACAGCAATGAAAGTGATTAGAGACTCAATAAAAGACGTGGAATCCAGGTCTGACACGCTGGAAACACGAATAACAGCACAGAGGAGGATGGTTTCAGATTAACATGCAGAGGTAACTCATCACCCTTTCACCGTGTCATGAAAATGAAGCTACACTTTACTGTTCTTGATGCAAAACCACAAAAAGTCTAAAGGTATCAGACTGACAGTGAAGTGAAGCTTCAGCACTGAATGGAAGTTGAATTTTCTTGGATTTTAAATAATCTTATCATTATTTACACATTTTTGGATGTTTTCTGGATGTTTTTGATATTTCTCAAAAATGTAAATCCTGACTACAGTCAGGTTTTCTTCGGGCACCAAAATCATGATAACATCTGTATCCAGACCATAACACGGTCAGGACATCACTGATGTCCTGCTCGCTGCCCAGTGCATGCTGGGAAAGACTGCAGAGGTCATTAACATGTCCACGCTGAGTCATAACTGCTTTTAACTTCACTTCTTTTCTGTCATCTGAACTTTTCCGTTTTTTTTTTTCCTGTAGTGAAACTCGTCCTGCTCTTAGATGCCTTTTGTTGCCATGGCGATCAGCCTCCTCCCCCCCTCCCCCCTCGTCTCCTCCCTCTCTGTCCGACTGATGGACTCCCTCTTTGTACTTTTGCAAAGAAGGGTGGAGATGAGACATTCCCATCGTCTGACTTTGCCACAAAAACGAGCTCTGTGTCACACGCAAAGGATTCTGGGAGTAACCTGAAGGTTTTAATGAAGCAAAACTTCACGTTTAAAATAGTGGAAACACTGACTTAATTGTTTGAAAATGATTATTGGAGGAAATAGAGTAAACGATGTGTGACTGGTGATTGTTTTCCAGCTGTTTGGATCAACACGTTGATTAAACGCAGGCATTTATGAGAGCAGTGAAACACATTTTTACCATTTCACTTTTTTAATGAGGATGTTGGTCAATCTGTGACCTTATAAAGTTTTGATGTGCAGAAACCCTCTCATTCAGAATCAAATCTGCGTCCTCCCACAATTACCTCACCGTCAGAAATCAACCGTCGTGACGTGGGTGTAACGGCGTGATTGTTGCTGTCGGAGAAACACGATCGCAGCCGGCATGAGAAACCTCAGCGGGTGTCGTCAGACTCCGCCCACTCCCGCTCTCCCTCCACAAACCCCTGAGCCAAGCTCTTGTTTCCTAATCACGGTCTTCTGTCAGGAGGAGGCTTCATGCTGAAGGATTACAACCACCAACAGACTAAATTAACTTTGTTTCACTCTGTTTGGTTGTGTGTTATTGAGTTTTGTCTCTCAAGCTAAATCTATTTGGAGAGTTTTGTTTCACCACAGGAAAAAAAGGTTTTTTATTGTGATTATTTTGTAACGATGATAAATGATTTACGGGAGTTGTATCTCATGTTTATGACTTAACATCTTATACTTAAGATAATCTTGTGATTTAACAACCGTTTTTTA
The DNA here is from genome assembly GCF_958295425.1 of Solea solea. NCBI lineage: Eukaryota > Metazoa > Chordata > Actinopteri > Pleuronectiformes > Soleidae > Solea > Solea solea. Next base: position 1,285,236 of record NC_081135.1, on the reverse strand, counting down.
ATGATAAGAATTATATTGCAATGAAAAATCAACAATGACGATGCAAATAATCACTATTTTTATTATTAATTGCTCTTCTTTGATCGAGGAAGCACTAAAAGCTTTTAATTAATTATCAAAATAGTTGTCGTAGTCGATTACCAATCGATGAAGCATCACAGGTCAATTCTCTAATGTAGATTTTGTAAATATTCAGAATTTTCTTGTCATTTTAACAAAAGATCTCCAGTTAAAGACGTGAGTCTCTTTAACAATAAAATTAAATAAAACTTTAAATGTAAACGCAGAGATGACGAAGGTGCTGATCAGCTGCATCTGCTCCTCCCCTTCGGTCACTAGGCTAATAGCTCCTTTAGACTAATTGTTGAGGCCGCGTGCTTCGTCTTGTGGCCGTTGTTGGTGTTTGTGCGAGCTAATTAGCCGCTGAAATAAGGTCAGGAAACGTACGATTGTTAGCTCCGCTCCCATTTACACCACCTCTTTCTGAATAATTCGGAAGAAACTCATTACATGGGATGTTTAATATTAATCACTGTAATGAGGTGTTTTTTTTAATGTTCATTATTATGTAGTGGGAACAAAGTTGAGTGCAGGTTCATATTTAATGTTTCCTTTCATTTCAGGAGATTAGTTTTTCCTCAGAAAGCTTTTGTCGCGCTTCGCTGAGACGAAGCGAGGCGAGGTGAGAGTCAGTGTTTAATTGTGCGCCATGCTCTCATTGTGTGAGGCGGCCTCCTCCTCCTCCTCCTCTTCTTTTTTGTGCCTCTACTGCTCAACACTTTATCATGACACACTGCCATGTTTACCGCATTTTGTGGCCCTCACCGTCCCTATTCAACTACTGAACTGTGAGGGTCAGAGGTCACCCGTTGGAGGGGAGAGGACGGGCCTAAGTTACACTTCTTGTTCAAAACCAGGGAGCTTCGTGTTCTGTGACTGAAAACACTGCTGCTAGAAACAAGGAAAAATCAAGAAATAAAGATTCACCTCATAAAATCTACATCAGGTTAAGTCTATGATGTCTAAAAAATATGCTCACATCTTTATCTCACTGTTAGACAGACTTTTCCAACAGGAACCTGAAGTTTGTAAACCACTCACTCTCCCACACCAAACCCCAGAGAGAAAATCAGTGATTTTAACATCACACACAGAGGAGTTGTTGATCCACTGCTGCCTCCATCACCAAGTCCAAATGTCTTATTTTATAAAATTCTGCATTTAAAATCGTTTGTTCAGTTTAACCTCAGTGACACAACATGACCACATGAGGCAGCAGTAGACCAGCAGCTCCTGTGTCTCTGTGAGTTAAAATCACTGATTTTCTCTATGGGGTCTGGTGTGGCAGAGTGAGTGGTTTACTCACTTCAGTTTCCTGCTGGAAAAGTCTGTCTAACAGTGAGAAAAAGACGTATTCTTAACATATGATAGACTTGGACGCAGTGGAGACGTATCTGTCATAAAAAACCTGAATCAGAATTGTAGCCTCTCTCTCTCTCACATCGTCATTCCCTTTTCCTTTCCTTTGAACCTCAGTGGTGAAGTTTGTGTTTATGAAACACTTCACTGCCCTCTGCTGAATTACAAGCCAGCTAAATCAAACTCAACCTAAGTGCCTGTTTATGGGACAGTGTTTGTAACGTGTCATCGCAGCAGGGACAGAAATGGCAGTGGCAAGAGATATCCAAACAAATTATAGTCCAGATCTTTTCATTTTAAAGTTTTTATCTCGTGTCGTGATTCCCCCTCACAGCTTTGAGATAATGTGGATGGATTTAGTCTTTGCTTTTCTTCTCCTTTCATGGAGCAGATTAAAGGGATAGTTCACCGTCACTCTCCCACACCAAAGTCCGTAGAGAAAATCAGTGATTTTCAGTGACACAGGAGCTGCTGGTCTGCTGCTGCCTCGTGTGGTCACTTTGTGTCACTGAGGTCAATCTAAACAAAGGATTTCAAACACAGAAGTGACAAATAAGACATTTGAACGTCGTGATGGAGGCAGCAGTGGATCGACAACTCCTGTGTGCTGTGAATCACTGATTTTCTCTCTGGGCTTTGGTGTGGGAGAGTGAGGGGTTTGCAAACTTCAGTTTCCTCTTGGAAAAGTCTGTCTCACAGCATAAAGTGGGCTCTGTATGAGCAAAAATAGCAATAGCACGTTGAAACGCCCTGACCTGCACTCCTCATGTCCTCAGCAGTGGGAAAGTGCTGATCAGGATTAGAAAGTCAATTCTCTTTAGGTTTGTCTCCTTTTCTCTATTGTTTTCTCTCAAGCCGTCGCCCACAAGCTTCTCCTGAGCAGAGAAAGGAAGAAGGAGAGAAGTATTGTTGAGGAGAGGTCATTCTGAAGTGTGTGAGAAGAGGGCTTTTGTGCAGCGTCCACAGCGTGAAGACAAAGGCGGGAGGGAGGGAGGGAGGGAGGGAGGGAGGGGCGGTGTTCTGACCACACGATCGTTCCTCTGTAGAGACTGAAAGTTTTAGTAGAACTCTAAAGAATGTGACAAAAACATACATTAAATTAAAGATATTCAGACTTTTCTTCGGTGGGAAATTAACGCCGGGCATTGAGCAGAAATCTCCAAGTTTTAAGGATATTTAGCAAATCCTGATCTAGGGACGGGACGACATACTACGCCATAAAAATCCCAAACAATAAGTTGATGCCGTTAAATTCCCATCAGTGGAATAATTGTGAATGGGAATAATCATTAAAATTTCACTTGAAAGACTTGAAAATAAAGTTTAAATCACCAACATACAGTTGTGATTTTTTTCAATTAAGATTTTTACAACCATCACATTAACGTTGTAATTATATTGCAACGATTTTTTTTTTTTGGACAACATTTACATGTATAAAAACACATTAATTCACATTCTAAATTCAGAAAAATACACATTTACGCTTTGACTGATTTTAAACTTCAGCATGGCAAAATAGCACAACAGCGCCTCCTATTGTCAGCCTGTTTATTTGTCATACGAGTCTCTTGGAACCATTTTCTAAACCTAACAGGAAGTCAGCTATTTTGGATTTTGTGGACAGTTTTTGGTGATTCTACATCTTGTTGTTTGTGGCATTTTTTGTCCAAAATAAATAATAAATAAATAATGGGATTATTAATGAGAGAAACAAAAAAGAAGTGAGACTTTCAGGCCTTTAAATGAGCCAAACGCTGCGCAGCTGTGATGTCTCCTCCGTTTGTTAGCACGAGGCCTCGTGTTTTGAGTGCAGCTTCCTGCAGCAGCTTCTGTGCGTCTCTCTCTGTAGAGAAGTGAGGAAGTCGCCAAGGGAGCGGCGCTCCATCATGTCAAACAAACGTGGCCGACAGTAAAGTGAAGCTGGTTAGCGGAGCAGAGCTCGGGGACCAGCGGGGTCAGAAAATAGAGAGGCTCCTGCTTCAGCAGATCGTGTCGGGCGAGCTGCCGAGTGTTTATCGACACGGGAGGCGAACGAGTGCTGACGCCACAGCAGCGCGGACCTCCATCTATTTTGGTAGATCGAAGCGGAGGTCCGGGCCCCCGCACAGGCAGGAAGAGACGTCTACTGCTTCCACCTGCGACACATTCATCACACAGAGGCGCATCACTCAAAAGATTCCCCAGTGTTCGTCGTCTCTGGTTGTTTTCCTCTCTGCTCCAACATCTGTACGTGTGGAGGCCTCCGCCTCATTAAGACTTCACAACAAGCACCTTACACTGAGCTAATGTGTGCTCAGGTGTTATTCTTAGCTCAGGTTCTCACCCGCCTTCCTCATTTTGGAGAAGAACTAGGTCTTTGTTTAATTTACAGATGGCCCACTGGAGTAATTTCCCGCTCAGCTGCTGGAGTAGAGCGGGGCGAGGCATAATCCCAGGCGCCCCCCTGGAAAGGGTGCCAGCGGGGTAATATGGATGTTAGCTGCGGAGCATGGTGACAGCCCCAGAAGCGACAATTTAATTCATTGTATTTTAATTATCGCTCTCATTCACCAGCTACGAGCCCTTCCTTTGGTTCGCCGCGACAGCGAACCTTTATCACCGGTGCGTCGCCGAAGATAATAAACTTTTGCTTTAAGGTAATTACTTAATCTGGACAAACCTGTGTGTTAAGCAGTGCTATTAAGCGAGGGGGTGATAAATCAGGCGTGCATTGGAGGTGGCTGATTACTCGACGGCGCAATCAGTCTTTGAACCCTCGCCGTCTTTTAAGTACCTAAATTACACAAACAGCATGCTAACAACGTGCTGCCGGTGACACTGCGAGCGGAGGAGGCTCGTCTACCCCACCGCTGCCGCCTGCCTCGTTCTGGTTAATGCCAACCACCGCGCATTCACCTTCAGCCCAGTGATGCATGGAGGTTATTAAAATGTGGCCTGAGCCCAGCTGTCGACGGCAGATAAGTGCAGTGACTCAGAGGCCACACAGCGGTTCAGACTGGATGGACGGACGGATGAAAAATGAAAAAAAAAGTCTGATTTCTCCTCTTAAATTTCCTTAAAATAAAAACTAATTGTCTTTTTAAATAATACAAAGTGGACAAGACATGTCTCTGTGATGAATCTCAAGGGTCAAATGTTGGAATCATCATTGAAATTACCATCATTGCTCTCCCACACCAAAGTCCATAGAGAAAATCCGTGATTTTAGCTCACGGGCGACACAGGAGCTGCTGGTCTGCTGCTGCCTCGTGTGGTCACTTTGTGTCACTGAGGTGAATGTGAACAAAGGATTTCAAACACTGAAGTGACAAAATAAGACATTTGAACGTCGTGATGGAGGCAGCAGTGGATCAACAACTCCTGTGTGCTGTGATGTTAAAATCACTGATTTTCTCTATGGGCTTTGGTGTGGGAGAGTGAGTGCTTTACAAACTTCAGTTTCCTGATGGAAAAATCTGACTTGTTCATGAGAGATCATAGACTTGAGCTGATTATTTGACATCTTTTGTTAAGCATCTAAAACCAGTTTTTCCTGTGTCACTTTACCTCATACAATCACTCTTCAAAAACCTGAACCATCCATTTAAATGTGTCCATTATGCTTCAACAAACATTAATTCTGAGCCACTGATATCCACACAATATCAGTTTTTGCTCAGTGAAAAAGTAGAAAAAGTAACTGCAGAACTTTTAAAACATGCACACAGTCCTTAGACTTTCCATTCACACTCTTTTTTTGGCCTCAATGAACTCACTAAACTTAAAGATAACACGCTGCAGTAAACAGGGTTTGTGCTGTCCGCATACGGGAGGGGGAGGGGCCGTGACTTTGAAAAAGTGTGGTCGGCCGACTGCAGCGGTTCCAGCAGACGCTAAAACAAATGTTATCAAGCAAAGACTAATAGATGGCTGGAGCCTAAGCGGGGGCACGGCAGTGCTGCCTGATGCTGCGTACGCCCAGGGGGGATCGAGGCCCAGTGAATCAGGTAAATGTGCCTCTTGAACTCTCATGAGCGCTCGCCTTTTGTTCCTACTGTGGCAACAGAACAATGGGCACTGTCTCAGTGATGGAATAAGCCTGCCTGGTCAATCCCACCCCTTCCTGAATTCACAACATAGGTGTTTCCACGCAGAGGAAATCAGAGAGTGGTGTCACTGGCTGAAGGGGAACCAGTTTCTCTGAATCTTCCTCGTGTCAGTGGTGAGGAGGAGACGCATGCAGGCAGGAGTGAATCCAGCCCGGTCCCTTTGGAGCTAAACCTGAAGTAGAGTGGGTTATTTCTGTGGCGTTGAGGGACCAGGTCTGTCCGTCACGCTGTCAGTGAGCAGAGTGAGAGGAATGGGACTGGAATGCTGACTCACTCTGGTGCCGGGGCCCCCGGGAGCCCAGGAGGCCCTGCTAACCTCCGCTATCCCCCTCTGTTCGCTCAGCCTAGAGCAGATAATGATCCATAGCTGTGACCCCCCCCCGCTGCAAAACTCCCAGGTCACCGCGCCACCAGATTCCCAGCATGTGTGTGTGTGAGAGACTCAGGAAGAATGTTAATGCAATCCAGAGATCAGGTGGCTCACCTCTCTCGCTCCACTCCCTCCATCTTTTTCTTTTTTATCCGCCTTGTCTTCGTTCATCCGGCAGCTCGCAGACGTGACACACCAGGTTGTAATTACGTGGACGTGAAAACTACGACGAGGGCGAGCGAGGCTGGACGCTGTCAGGCAAACGTAGAGGGAGAGTGAGCGATGCCAAAATAAAAAAATGTTAACAAGAAACATAACTCCATTAAAACTTCTTTTATACGCTGGTAAAAATAAATAAAGGCACGACATCTTTGCTGGATTTGTGTTATCAACGCAACGGCTAATTAGTTTGGATGTTTTTGGGGAAACTTTGCACGTCTGAGAGGAATTAATGAAAGGAAAACAGAATATAAAACAACGCACAATGAAAAGGAACAGAGGTCGTAAAAGTGAGAGCAGAACATGGACTTTGTCTCCCACTGTCATGAAGCTCCACGGTCCGGCATGAACACACTCGCATCCTGGCAGCTGCTTGGTTTGTTTGTCTGTTTGTTTGTTTGTTTGTTTGTTGACAGAATGACTGAAACTGACACACTTGAATGCAGATGCTTTGGTTTTTTAGGATGCTGTTGCTCAGTTTGGACTGGTCATAAAGTAAAATATTTCTTCTCTCACCTCGTTGGCTCAGTCAGATGAAGGTCAGCGACGCTGCACGTGTTTCTCCTTCTCTAAAAAGACATAAAATGAGAAGGAGAGGAGAGTAACTAAGTGCTGCAGACAGACGTGTGTTTACAGTGGACACAGGTGTACGTGTGGACAGTGTGTATGTCTGTGGATGTGTGAAGCAGCAGCAGCAGCAGCAGCAGCAGCAGCAGCAGGAGCAGCAGCAGCAGCAGCAGCAGCAGGAGGCTTTTCCCACTGCTGTCAGTCCTGGTTTGAGTGCAGGCCGCAGCTTTCCATCATCCCGTCTGCTTCAAAGAGCGCGGAGCTGCAGGTCTTTGTCAAAAGCCCGGTTGGACATCTTTTATGTTCAAGATGTAGGATTTCTCAGGACGACTTTGATTATTTATTTAGCCCACTTCTCTTGTGTGATAGTGCCAATATTCTTACACGAAAGTGCTCAGCTCACTGTGAAATTCATGTTGCTTCATTGTAGCCCCTTTTGCCTTTGAAAGTTCTCTCTCTCTCTCTCTCTCTTTTTAGAAGTCTCATCTCTCACATCTACTGTAACTCTCTCTCCTCTTCTCTGCTCCTCTCCTCCTGCAGCCCCCCACCACATGTTCCCCACCTTCCACACGCCAATTCCAATTGACATGCGTCATCACGAGGGACGTTACCACTACGAGCCTCACGCTCTGCACACCATGCACGGGTAGGTGGCCCTTTCTTCTTCTCCTTCTTCTGTGTAAATAAGATCTGTCTACATGTGATCCCTCGCCGACTAGAGTCGTCAGATGTTCTTGATGCAAATGTTTATTTCATATTCAGTTACACGGCTTGTTTTTGGGAGTGGAGCGTGTGTTCGCGGGCGCTGATGAGAGCTGAACGTTTGCCAAGTTCACTATCAAAAGCAGATGACAACACGCTGACTTCCAAAGTGAATAATCAATGCTGGTTCTGGATTTACCCTTCACACGCTGCTCGTTTTCCAATAGGGTCTGATTATGTGGGCTCACTCTCTTTAGCTGTGACCATCTGGAGAGAAAACACACGCTCAGATACAAACTGTGAAATTGTGGGAGATAAAAGTTTCAATAAAAATCTCTTCTGTAAAGGCTGAGGTGCCAGTGAGCAAGGCATTTCACTAGACAAATGTGGGAGAAGGGCACAGATCTGTCATTATTTATTTCATAGTTTGTTATTCTGTGAAAGCTAAACGATCCTTTGTTTTTAATTGAGTGCAAATTTAAAAAATCTGGACTGAATGGATTAAGTTTTGTCTCCTGCACCATAGAGAAAATCAGTGATTTTACATCACACATACACACAAACAGGAGTTGTTGATCCACTGCTGCCTCCATCACTAAGTTCAAATGTTATTTCTTAAATTCTGTGTTTGAAATACAAGGTTCAGATTCATCTCAGTGACACAAAGTGACCACACGAGGCAGCAGTAGACCAGCAGCTCCTGTGTCACTATGAGCTAAAATCACTGATTTTCTCTTATGGGGTTTGGTGTGGGACAGTGAGTGGTTTACAAACCTTAGTTTCTTGTTGGAAAAGTCTTTTTTAAAGTGGCTAAAATCAGTTTGAAATAAAAAAAAAAATGTGCTTTGGTTCCTATACTAAGTTGCTTTCAAATTTGCTGTGTGTGTAAATAAGAATAAAAGTGTTCAGGTTGACTGGTATCAATCTGTAGCAGACTCCATTAGCGACTCTGAGCAGGGTCGGATCCATCACTGATGACATAATACAGCCAGCACCTCTTTATTTTCATTAATGGCGTGTTGTGTGGACTAATCTGTGTGGCGCAGGCCACGTTGCCCCCGAGCCAGCGCTGTAATTAAACCCTCGCTGTATAGAGGTCAGAGTGGCACCGAGCCCCACTTCCACGCTGCTGCTACTGTGGGTTCAATAAGACACACAATCCCATTTATTTTCCTGAGGGAAATTCTGTTTGTAAAGAAAATAGAGTGTGTTATAAACAAGAGTCAACCTCACAGGTTTGTCATTCCAGCTGAACATTTTTTTGACTGAAATGTACAGGTTTCACTTCAATTATTACTATTATTATTATTATTATTATTATTATCATTATTAATAGCAATAATAATAATAATAATAATTCATATGAATAATTAAAAGTATATCTTACACCTTTTTTATGTAGCTGTTTGGTTTTGGGCAATGAGTTGTGAAAAATGTAACATCTACAATAAAGTGTTTAGCCACTTAACAAAATACTATGTTTATAAAATCTATGTCAGCTTAAGACTATGATGTCTTAAGAACATGTTTATCTCACAGTTAGACAGATTTTTCCAACAGGAAACTCAAGTTTGTAATCCACTCGCTCTCCCACACCAAACCCCATAGAGAAAATCAGTGATTTTAGCTCACAGGGTCACAGGAGCTGCTGGCCTACTGCTGCCTCGTGTGGTCACTTTGTGTCACTGATTTAAATCTGAATGAAGAATTTCAAATGGCTAATTGATAAAATAAGACATTTGAACGTCGTGATGGAGGCAGCAGTGGATCAACAACTCCTGTGTGTGTGATGTTAAAATCACTGATTTTCTATATGGGCTTTGGTGTGGGAGAGTGAGTGGTTTACTAACTTCAGTTTTTCCAAGTATAATTTTATTTTATTTTATTTTATAAAAGTTGCATATTGTTGCAGACTCATTAGGGCAGTGTGTTGTGATGCATTTGAGTTCAAGTCAGGGATTTGAGACTTGAGTTTCAGAGAATATTTGACCAATGCTAATCTGAGTGTCATTGTTGTTGAGTGCCGTTCTCATTCATGGTTGTTTTTTTAGTTTTTTTTAATTGCAGCTCAGGGAAGAGTAACTTTTTAAATCAATCAAAAAGAGATCCAGACTTTAGATTTAAAAGTGTCTGGGAGCCGTGGAGCGCGTCTGAGTACGTGGCACACTTTGAAAACCAGACAACGAGGCTCCTGCAGGAGTTTAAAGTTACTTTATCACCGCAGAAAAAAGTGGCGTCCGCACAAAAAAAAGTCAATAGAATTCTCCAAATAGTACTCTTACATTTAAATTCACAGATTTGATGGTGATGCATACTTCGCGCCTGGCGGAAGCAGGGCTATTCATCACGCCGGCTGGGATAGTGTGGGGCGGGGGAGCCTGTCCGCGGACTCGGCCACCTTGATTAATGTGATTTGATCTTGACAGTGGACCCCTAATTCATCAAGACCTTGATCTGGCTGTCGCTCCCCACTGCCTGTGCCAAATTCACCTAATTACAGGAACATTGCGCAGCAAATTAAGTGCGGTGTCATTTGTCGCCTGGTGCAGCACTTTATTATCCGCGCGTGGCAGCGTGTCAGAGGTCCGCTCGTTGATTGTCTAACATGACATCTCCACGCCGTCCTCTTTATCATTGTTTGCATATACCGTAATGAGAGGGCTGGTTATTTTGTCAAGCCTGTCATAAAAACCAGCCGAGGGGAAGCCTCTTTTTTCTTCCTTCTTCCTCCACCGTTTTTTCTTTCCTCGCCGCCACCGCCGCCGTGACAGTGAGGCGAGGAAGTTTCAGGAAGAGGAACAACTTCCTCCCCACTGTGATGCCGCAGAGACAGGATAATACACTCATCATCTGCTGTTTACTCTGTGGCTTTATTACATTCTTCAATGTACAGTTTTACTCCAGTTGAAGAAACAGGAGGGGAACTTTGTTGTCTTCTTTCCATTAAAGTTCAAGATTAAACGTAAAACTGTGGGGTTTTGAAGCAACAAGGACTCCTCTAAGTGTGTCATATACTGTAAATAATCATAATAAGGAATAAAAACACTCAGGAGTTCAAATTCCAATGTTTTCAGGTGTAGGATGAGTAGAAACAGGAGTAGAAACATTCTGCTCTCTATGGGAGTTTGTTACTTGGTAATAACTTCATGTTTTTGACAAATGTATTGTTGTCGCTTAGTAGTTTAAGGTTTTGTTAAATCCTTAAGACAACAAAGATCATAGCACAGGGTCTTCCTTATTCAGCTGCATGTACAGATTAAAGATTGATGTAGGACTACAGACAGCTTTAGAATCTCATCTCCCTGCAGTGAAGTTCAAAAACAGTCGTGAAACACCTCGTCTAACATAAGTGACGTTCGTTCCTCAGTTAACTTAATGTTCTAAACCATTTATTTTCACTGATATCCATAGCAACACTATTTGCTTTTCACAACCACGTACATGAGGAAACGAGGGAACAATCAGCAAATTAACTATTGTCTGCTGCCTGAAAGACTTCTTGCAAATGTCTCTTTTTTTTAAGCATCACAAGCAGACGATGTCCCTACTTTGTACTGGTGAAAAATTAAGCCTAAAATACTCATTATTATTGGAGATAAGGCAAAAACAAACCAGGAGGATATAGTAGTAGAAGAGGATTATTGCACTTTTACTTGTTCCAATTTCTATTATTTTAGACACAAATGAATATGCTGCAAGAAACCCAAAGAAAAGTCTGAGTTGAATAAATGTGTCATCTAATCAAAGAAGCCCAGAACAAAGACCTCTTACTTTATAAAGGTCATATTAACTTAACTAGTACTTTTTTTTTTTTTTTTTAAGAAAAGCTGACATTTAAAAAAAAAAAAAGGAATGTAATATATTTAATTACTGATCACTGTTTCAGTAAAAGTTGTGTGTTTGGACGTTCCTTTACATGTGAAGGGAGTTTCTTTTTGTTTGTGCTGCTGCTCGAGTGTGAGTGTGTGTGTGTGTGTGTGTGTGTGCGTGTATGAATATGTGTGCGTTTGTGTGTGTGTGTGCTGCGAGACTCTTCCCGCAGACACCGGAGATGAATTACAGTGTGACAGTGAGTCTCGTCTCCGGTGTCGGGGGCTCAGGGAGCGCTCTGATTTAGATAAATCACACCGTCCAGCGAGCGGCTGAATAAACTCCCACTGTAGGTTTATGAGTCTGCTGCGTGAAGCGGACGCGCCTCAAACTTAACAGGCAACCCCCGAACGCCTCATGTGGAGGAGGAAATGACCTACATACAAACAAACAGATTGCGGCGCTGCAAATCACGGCCTCCTCAAAAAGTCATTTCATCATCCAGTTTCCTGTCCTCGACGACAGATTGAGACTTATCAAAGCTTTTGTCAAAACTCTTTAAAATTAGGCTATTTATGTAAATTGAAATAATCTATATAATTCTAAAATAATAATAAGTCTGTGATATAAGAACGTGTTCATGTCTTTATCTCACTGTTAGACCGACTTTTCCAACAGGAAACTCAACTTTGCAAACCGCTCACTCTCCCACAGCAGCAAGGGGGCGCTCACAGTGCACAACCACACTTAGCACACTTGTGTTGACTCATTTCTACTCCACTCTATTACATGAGGCGCTGATGGTCATGGTCATGACCTTCTCACTTTAATGAGCTGTGAGGACGACGCAGTAACGTGAGAAAAAATAACTTCCTGACTTCAGACAATAAGAGTGACAGCTCCCTCCTGTTCCAGCCCACTGCCCGGCGCCGCACTGCGATACGCTCCGTGGGTCGGTTATTGTGTTCGCTCAGCCACCACGCAAACGCAGAGACAAACTCACACAGATCCCAGACACCTTCCGCCTCTGACTTAGTGAATATTACATGACTCAGCACGATCACTTCAGGCAGGTTCTTCACGAGGTTCAGACGCTGGTAAACACATCAGCTCGACCTGCAGCCTGAACTTCAATTATTAAAAGTGACTGTTGTTTCAGGTGGAAAACGTCGTCTTCACCTTCTGCACCGAGAAAAAAAGAAAAATGAGAGGCCATCATGTGATGTGATGAAATCAAACAATCTGGCAGCGTTTTCTCAAGAAGAAGATTTGTGAGATCTACACAAAGATCTGCTGATTACAACTGATACAATATTTATAATGTCTTTTCTTACTCTAAATGGAAGTCTCATTGTAACACAATCATACTGATGTATGATGTCTTTGATCCGTCTCATCTTTGGTCTCCTTTCTAAAGTCGACAAGCGACACCGGTGATCCCCCGCGGCTACAGGGCTTCCTTTGCTCTGCGTCTCCTCGTTTGCGTGACCCCGTTCTCACCTCGTCCTCTGATCAAAAGATCCCCACACAGAAGCTCGAGACGTGAGCTCACACTCGACGCCGCCTGTGTCCGCGGCTACGAGGATCGGGTTTTTGCAGACAGATTACTCAAAGTGCTCGAGTGAGGCGTTTATCGAGAGCGACAGCGCCTCAGGTGGTCGTGGCAGATCAGTCCAGTGTCATCAACAAACGTGGATTAACACGCAGCTGAAAATAGTCCCCAACAAATGTTTTACTGTTTTTTTAACCACATAACTCACGTTTCACCTTCTTCTTCTTCTCCTGCAGTCCTGCGGGTTTGACTGGCAGCCCCGTCATCTCCGACATCTCCCTGATCCGCCTTTCGCCTGCTGCCGTGCCGACGGGCGACTCTCCGTTCAGCCCGCCTCACCCGTATGTCAACCCTCACATGGAGCACTACCTGCGCTCAGTGCACGGCAGCCCCACGCTGTCCATGATCTCTGCAGCCAGAGGACTCAGCCCCGCCGACCGTAAGTCCACCACCGGCCATTTCTGACCCACACATTTAGATGCAAAATTAGTACAAAGAAAAGTACCAACAAAATATTCCTCTTTTTAAGTCCCTTAAATTATTATGAAATCACTCAGATTTACACTGGAATCCACTGAAGTAGTTTATTATTTCAACATCCTTGATAGTATAATTATAATTAAGTAAATCAGAAAAGTTGCTTTATGATTAAAAGCGAAAAATCAATCATCATTTCATAATAATTTTATGATTTGAGTTTATCTTTAAGACCCAATCCGATCGTTATGTTTCAACTATTCTGACCTGAAATAAGGTTTGAAAAAGGTGGGAAAACAAGTGTGGTTGATGCTCTAACCTCAGTGGTTCCTGAGTCGTTTGAAAGATCTTCTCATTTGTAGAAGCTCAAGACAAAATAGTTAATATTTTATCTTTTTAAATCCCTTTAATCATTGTGTAACCTCTCAGATTTATAGTATTGGAATCAATCAAATGTGGATTCAAAGGGAAAACATCTCTTTGATGCACAAACTACAAAGTTGTGGCTCAGTTCTGGTTTTAATTTTAAAATTTGAGCTGGAAAAACATCCAATTTAACGTTTGATCATTTTCGATTTTGTATTTCTTGTTTTATTTGTTTCAAATGGTAAAAACTTGTAGAAATGTATTATGGGAAAAGGTCTTGCAGCAGATGAAGTCTGTGGTTTTAAGACGTCCAGGAGGGAGTTGAATGAAGTGGTTGCCGTCACATGACTCGACCTCTCCGTGGAAAAACCTTGACCTCCCAGGTGCTTCAATACCGAGAAGAGATCCTTTAAAAGAATCGGTGGAAATTGATAAAAGGGAGAGAAAAAAATACAAATGTACCAGGACGTGATGACAACTCTTTCTCCAGCGGTGAATTACAATAACAGATTGGAGCGCCGCAGTGGGACCTGGCATAAATCTTCTTTTACAGTCTGTCAGTGGTAATGTGGCGATGCTTTTAAGCTCAAATCAGTGACCGCGCTCCAGATCTGGCCGTGATAACGCTGTGTGAAAGGAGAAAGGACGGGGAGGACCGGGGAGCGCAAATGGCTCGTTGAAAGACGAGCACTCCGGTTCAGAGATGGAGGTCGTGGGGTTTTATGTGTTCCAGGTGACCCTGAAGACAGGACGCCATCCCACCATCAGCTCAGGTCGTTTTTGTAGCAGCACAGAGCTGAAACTTCTTCAAGGGTTTTTAAAGGTGGAAATATGATCCTGTAAGAAAGACGTCAGGGCCATGAAGTCAGTGCAAGAGCGGCGTATGTTTTGTTTAACATCCACAGCCCTAATGTCGTCTGAAACATCACTGAGAGCACGAGGAAAGGAAGAGGGGGGAGAAGCATGTTTGTTCTGCATCCTCAAGAAAGAAGTGAAGGTGAACTGGAGGCTCATTAGCTGACGTATGAAGATATGATCGTTTTTCAACGGTTTGGTGCCAGTCCTTGATGTTAGAGAATTATTTGCACTCCAGAAGTTTCTGAGAGGCTCTGTGTGAGAACAGAAAAGCTGTGTGTCATACTTTCCAGAAGGTTTTCTGCTAGGTATTTAGGGTTGAGTACCATTAACTTTGAAATCGATTACCATCACCAGCACCAGAATAAATGCATCTTATATGAACGGCATCAGACTCACGTCAGGTCAGACAGAAAAATCTAAAGCCTGTCAGGTTTGAGTCGAACTTTATTTGTTCGAGAAGCTCATGCTCGACAAAATGACCCAGCCTGGCCTTGGGAATTTCTGTGCAGCTTCGTGTTGCCATGGTTTCCAGACACTCTTGTCACTTCACATAACCTGATTCAATAAACCCCAACTCTAAAATGAGTCAGGCCCATTAAAAGTACAGATTATGCTAACACCAGGCCCTGCCCCTCACCTGCATGCATTTTGACCCATTGATGCCGTGGTATTTGGGGGAAAACACAGGCCATTGCACATCACTGGCCCCTCCCCCCACCAGCCCCTCAGTCCATTCAAAGATTTTCCACGGTGTGAGGTGGGACACAGCAGGGATTCACCCCCCCAGTCCCTTTAATTATTCCCGGCTTGCGTCCTTCTAACCTTCCTAAATTCCTTCTCTCCTTCCTTCCTTCCTTCCTTGTTCCAGTGGCCCACGAGCATTTAAAAGACCGTGGTCTGTTCGGACTTCCTCCTCCTCCGCCTGGAGCCAGTCCGGCCGAGTATTACCACCTGATGGCGAGTCACCGCAGCCCTTACGGCGAGCTGCTCATGCAAGGGGGCGGGGCCACGGCGGGGGCCCACCTGTCCGACTACATCACCCCCATCGATGGTGAGTATTTGATCGATTTCTGTTAAAACTAAAACATTTGAAAGGTTTGAGGTCATTCTAGTTTCAAATTGAAATGGTTGATTAATGTCACAATAAAACATAGTTAAGTAAAGAAGGTCAGGGTAGTTTTCAGGGTAGTTTACCATGCAGATGCAGCAGTAAAGGACAGTTCCATCTTTTTATTTTGCAGTGAACATGCCTTTAAACTCCGCCCTGCTTTGACACTGATTAAGGAGAATGAAATTCCTATCAGGGCGTCGGGTGCAGGTGGATGATGAAACAAAGATCACAGGAGGAGGTGTATAAATAAAAAAAGGCCTTGTATACATTTTTTATGTCAAACAACTTCAAACAGTCGAGGGCCTTCAGGTGCCGGCCGCTGCACCGTGCACTGTAATATTTCTCCCCGAGCCTCCGCCAGCACTTTTCCATAAACATGCAGGACTTATTGTGTCACTGTGACATTTCCAGTTCATGCCATCGCCGGGCAGACGAGGTTGCAGCAGGTATATTTAATGTAATGAATGCCTACTTTGATGTGGTGCTTTACTTCGCACCTTAAAAGGGAAGAGAGTGAGAGTGAGAGTGATGTAGGAGGGGAAGTGGTGATGATGAACACCAGAGAGAGTAACGTCATCAGTCTGAGAGTCTACAACACGGCACCATCTCTGTGTTTCCTGTTTGTATAAATCAACAACTCACAGATATTCCTGGATGTTTGGCTGCAAGCGTACAGAACATTACTCTTCCCTCTGTCATCCAGCAGCAGCAGCAGCAGCAGCAGCAGCAGCAGCAGCAGCAGCAGCCAGTTCTATCGTCAGAGTTACTCGTCTCTTTCCGGCCTGAATAAAACGTTTGTTTAAGACAAACATAAAACTTAATCCACTGCTCTGCTCGTCCTCATCAGGATTCTTTTGGGACTTGCCATATTAGTGGGAACTCATCATCTATACTTGGCATCAGAGTAACGATAATTACATCTAACGAGTGAGGACAATGACTTACTGCTATATCAATATTTGTCCAACGGTAAATCAAAATGAGCCCTGAACGGCGAGCATGTTGGAGCAGCATTCAGTCAGGGTTAAATCCTCTCCAGCAGCTTCAGCACACACAGCTTAGCTCTTGTGAATGAACCCGCTGTGTTATGGTGTCAGAGGCCAAACTGGTGCAGCTGAGAGCGACGGCCGGCTGCCAACAGTGTGAACTAGAACTGTCACAGCCTCCATTTCCAGCCGCACCAAAACACTGTGCAGGCGCCCGAAACAAACAAACACAGGGCATGGTTGGTTGCTTTGTGTCTGTCCAAAATGCCACTGTTGAGTTACTTACAGAGACTAAGTTTCACTCTTACACACAAGCTGAACAAAAGCAAGGAGAAAATGTAGAAAAAGATAAAGAGTCAAACACTAGAAAATATTCCCTGGTCAGTGAATCATCAGGTCAGGACTGACCACATCACAGTTCCTCCCATAGATGCTTAAGATTTAATTTCAGGGCTGCGACTAACGATTATTTTCATAATCGATTAATCTGGTGATTATTTTCTCGATTAATCGCGTAATCTCTTGGTCCATAAAATGTCAGAAAATGCCAATCAGTGTTTGTCAAACCTAGAAAGGACAACGTTCTCAAATGTCTTGTATTGTCCAAAAAACAAAAACTACTGTTTTATTGAGTTCTTTGTCATGTGGAGCAAAGAAATCAGAAAATATTCACATTTAAGAAGCTGAAAAATCTGAAAACTTGTTTTAATTCCTTAAAAACACTCAAACCGATTAATCAATTCTGAAAATAGTTGACGATTAATTTAGTAATTGATTTATAGAGTAGTTGTTTCAGCCCTAATTTAAGTAACTTTTATGACTATATTTTAAAGTTTTATATCTATCTGTTTGAAATATTTCCTCATAATGGTTAATTTATCTAAATCTGTACATGAATAAAACCTGGCAGGCCTTTATCTACAGTAAATTATCTATTTGTACTAAACCTCAGAAAATTGCTTTACATTTGCTCAAAACCCTAACCTAAGAGTTTTGTAACTGTCTTTAGTTTTTCTTTAACAGTAAATCAGTCGTAGTTTGTCAGTTACATACGTTGAACGTACCTGGGCCTGTGTGCATGTGACAGAGAGAGTGGTGGCGTGGCCCTTTAAAGGCCTTCAGCTGCAGAGAATCTGTGTTTGTAAAAAAGCAGCTGTGGCATCGTTTGAACCTGAAACCTTACAGAGACACACACACACTGTCCAGATCACACGCACACCGTCTTCCACCTCCCAGTGGCGGCTGCTGCTATAAATTACAATGGTGGGGGGGGGGGGGAGGATGAGGATAGGGGGATGAGGGTGGGGAGGACTGAGGCTTTTCCATTGGTCCATTTATCAGGGGAAGTGGCACATTAATAAACACGTCTCCCTCGAGGTGAGAGGAAGTAACGGAGATGAATACGACTGCCAGACGAGGACGGCTTCATCCAATCATCAAATAAAAAAAACACACACATCTGATCATTTACATATGCCCCGCCCCCCCCTCCTCCACCACCACCATCAACCTGAGCTACCTCTCACCTTCAGCTGGTTAAACGTAAAAATTAGCGTCCCATGACAAAAATCCCCTGAGCTGAGACGTCGCAATGATGTTTTTCTCTTCTGTGGGTTTTTTTCTATCATCATTCAAATTCCATATGGACTGGGATAAAGACACCCCCCTCCCCGCCCCCCAGCCTAAGTCCCTCAGCAGCAGTTTGTAAAGAGATAACACATGTTAGAGATTTGTACTGAAGACACAGTCAGAAACAAGCTTCCAGAAGAAGAAGAAGGTCATAATGCCAACTGTCGTTAAACACCAGTGAGAGAAAAAGAAGAATGAGACAAACAAACAAAGCAGAATTAAATCAGTCCAACTGCTCGAGAAGATCAATGTCAGACCTGAGAGTCTGCCACAGGAAGTGAGGGTTTGATCCACGCCAGATGTGCCCGCCATGTCTTAAGTTCAGGTTATAGTTCAGGTTTTTGAAGGGACTGTGCTGTGAGCGCCCCCTGTGTCTAGAACCAGCTCTCTCTCACTGCAATAAAGTATTTAATGTCACCTCTTGTTGGTCAATAATAAGAGTGTCTTAATTTTAAACCTTTTTTTAGGAGAGAAGGGAACAGTATTTCCATGAAAATACGTATTTTGTGGAAAGATTAAAAACAAAAATAGCAGCAGGAAAATGTCAGCACCTCTGTTGATACCTGGTGATAAATGCAGATCCTGATCTCACCTGAAACTCTCTCTACACTCAGTCCAAACAAATGATTCCTGAGATCTAAACGGTCACTCCTCCTCACCGCTCCGTCCTCCTCCTCCTATCAGCCCCGTGCTATTTCAGGATCAGGGACGTTAAACCGTCGAGGACTCCGTCCGGGACCTTACGTGATTGATGCCACAGCGGCCTGCCGGCGACACGCGAACCCCACGGACACAGAACAACCCTATCAATAAGTTCTCAAGATGGATTCACAGTGAATACAGTTAACAATTTATCCAGCGTGATGGAAACAGAGCCTGGCAGACGATGTTATTAAACACACGGGGTGTCACAGAAGCGTGTTTCAGCGAGCGAGCGGCCTGCAGCAGCTGTCCCACTGACACACATTTACACACCAGGAAGAATGAGGTGTTTCTAAGTGAGGCCTGAAAACCTCAATTTATTTTAATCACTTAAAAGACACAGTCCTCCTGTGTAGTTAATGTAATGAAATCTGCTTCTATTAGTCAACAATTAGTGTCAGAAATATTCAAGAGATGTATTAAAGTGAGGATAAATAGCTTAACTTCACATACACACCAGAAAGATTACAGAAAACAGACTTTTTTAAAGATATTATGGTATTTTTATGTCCCACCCACCATTAAATGTCAAGTTAGATTGGGGCCTGGTCTGCATTTCCCAAATAACTGCACAGACACTTGTAAATTGTGTGATTTTTAACCTGCATTTTAGAGAATATACAAGTGGGAAAAAACAAATAATTCAAAATTTTCCTTACCGTCCCTTAAATTAACATCATCCTTGTACATGTGCCCTTGAGCAAGACAATGCTCTAACCCCCCTGCTGCAGCCGCTCATCAGTAGTTTTTATAAATCCCTGTGTAAAGTATCTGTGTGGAAACCAGCGGAGCTGCGAGCGGCCGACATCTGCCCACATGTGGCGACCCCATTAAGACTCAGACACAACTAAATCAATCTCCCCGCAATAATTCCCCCGTAATTACTTCAGATAAACATCAGCCGCTCCGGGTTGTACTTCACCATGTTAAATGAGGGCAATTTACTGAGAATTGATTTCAGCGGCGAGGAAATGTATGCAGAGCGATGTGATCGATCCTCGGCTCTGAGATGTAAATTTAAAGCCGTGTACGAGCGGTAGAATTATACCACCGAAAGCCTCCAAACTCCCTGTGTTTCAAGTCATTTCTTATCAATTATTTATTAGAGAAAACATTAGTA
Organism: Solea solea; assembly: GCF_958295425.1. Classification (NCBI taxonomy): domain Eukaryota; kingdom Metazoa; phylum Chordata; class Actinopteri; order Pleuronectiformes; family Soleidae; genus Solea; species Solea solea. The sequence continues at coordinate 1,265,257 of NC_081135.1, read as the reverse complement.
CAAGTAAGTTTTTCCACTAAGACATGTGTTGTTTTGTTCTAGTGAACTGTAGAAGCTTCCTAGGATTCATTTACAACCCGTCTCATTACAAAGTGCTGCAAATATTGACTGTTTAGTGCTGTATTAATTTGACATGTTTTGTTTTCATTAATTAGTTGTAGTTACTATGTAATCAAAGGAAGATATAATATAATACAAAAGTACCATTGTAATATATGATATATTAATGACAATGTTTTCACTGATGTGAAATTAACCAAAACAAAGAAGTGTCCTCCTTCACGCTGTCCACCATGTTGCTATGGTAGCCCAGAGTGGACAAACCAAACGGAGGCTCCAGAGACTGTTGTAAATGTAGATACATGTATATTTAACACTGCAACTCTCCCACACCAAAGTCCAAAGAGAAAATCAAGTGATCTTAGCTCACGGTGGACACAGGAGCTGCTGGTCTACTGCTGCCTCCTGTGGTTAGTTTGTGTCACTGAGTTAAATCTGAATGAAGGATTTCAAACACAGATACACAAAATAAGACCTCTGAAATTAGTGATGGAGGCAGCAGTGGATCAACAACTCCTGTGTGCTGTGACGTTAAATCGATGATTTTCTCTATGGGGTTTGGTGTGGGAGAGTGAGTGGTTTACAAACTTCACTTTCCTGCTGGAAAAGTCTGTCTCATAGTGACACGTGAACATGTTCTTACGGTACTGTAGACTCAGTTTTAGAGTGTGATGCATTCAATGACCCACCTGTGTGTCCACAGTGTCTCGGTTCTCCAGTCCCAGACTGACGCCCCGGCTGAGCAGGAAACGGGCTCTGTCCATCTCGCCGCTGTCCGACGCCAGCATCGACCTCCAGACGATGATCCGCACCTCGCCCAACTCGTTGGTAGCTTACATCAACAACTCTCGCTCCAGCTCCGCAGCCAGCAGCTCGTACGGACACCTGTCGGTCGGAGGACTCAGGTAAATGCAGTGCAGTTTCCGTAATTATTGTCACCTAGTTCCTTCACTCCTGGCTTTGCTTCTTAATCCTCCATTACTTTCCTTATTCCGCACCTTAATACCTTTCCTCACTACATCCTCGTTTTCTTTCCTTAGCTGCCTCCTCGTTTTATCCCAACTCTGTGAAACACCAATTTAAATTATCTTTGTGACATTATTTTTTCCCCCTTTTCACCTCCTTCTCCAGCCCGTCCTTCCCCTTCCCTCACCCCATCAACCCCATGGCGTACCAGCAGCTATTCTCACAGCAGCGGGGCCTCAGCGCCTTCGGTCACACACCGCCACTCATCCAGGCTCCGCCCACGGCCTTCTCGAGCCGCCAGCCGAGCCTCGGCCTCTCATCCCTGACCTCCAACAGCGACCTAACACCAAAGGTGAACACAAGGAAGCTCATAAGAGTCTAGTTCCACCAAATATTTGTAGTGTTCATTAAGAGTATAAATGCTCTTTTCTTCTTCTGTCCTCAGAACCTGAGCAGTGACTCGGTCGTCAGCAGCACAGTTGACCCCATGATCACCAAACGGTCAAAGGTCAAAAGTGAAGTAGATGGACTCAGGCCTTTATCACCGTGTTCACCGGTAAGAGAAATACAAATCCAATAATAGGGTTTTTTGGAAGCAAGACATTTGAGTTTTTCTGGAAGAGGGAATATTTAAAATAAAAACTTACTCCTAAGGAACCTTTCAAAAGGTTCCTTAGGAGTTTAACATTAGGTACTTTTTGTTCGGGAAAAATTAAATATGCAAAGTATTTGTAGAGACAGAAATCGTTTGTAGTTTTGGTTAATGATAATGTAATATTTCAGGAAGTAAGGATGTTTCTTAAAAATGAGGACCTTTTAAAAGAGTCAGGACATTTCTTAAAAAGTCAGACGTCACTGAACGCGACAACTTTTAGATGGGAAACAACATTTTCTGCATTATTTCTGCATTATCTGAGAAAGAAAACTAAAAATTATAGTCAGAGCATTTTTGTAACATTAGGACCTTATTTGAATTGCAAATGGGAAACTTTTTGATAATGAAGGCATGTCGTAAAAATTTGGAAGGCATCTGTGTTTGTGTGTTGTCGAGTGTGTGTCCTGCTGTACAATGTGTGTTTGTTGTTGAGTGTGTGTCCTGCTGTACGGTGTGTGTTTGTTGTTGAGTGTGTGTGTTGTTGAGTGTGTCCCCTGCTGTACGGTGTGGTGTGACTCTCGGCCCCAGGGAGCCTCAGCCTCCTCCTGACCCCCTTGTAAAATATGTCTCAGATAAAGAAAAACTCCACATGATAAGAGGTTTGCATCCATTTATTTGGTCGCTCCTGCTCCTCCCCCTTCGCTCCCTCCCTCCCTCACCTCCCCCCCCCCCCCCCCCCCTCTCTCTCTCTCTCTCTCGCTCTCCCTCGCCACTGTAAACTGTGCCAGAGCACTTCATTTTCATGAAATATTGGCCGGGCTTTATTGTCATCTGAGGAGCCTTTTTTCTCTCTCTTTTGACAAATTTGCGGCTGCTCTCCGATAGCGAGGCAGGTTTGGTTTTGATGCATGGGGACGGCGGTGTGCGCAGTCGTCTTGGGGCCACCAGAATTGATGAAGATAGTGTGCGTGGGGCAGAGACAAACATGCTGCAGTCAGCATGTTGTGTGTGTGTGTGTGTGTGTTTGTGTGCGTGCGCGTGTGTGTTTGTGTGCGCGTGCGTGTGTGTGTTTGTGTGCGCGTGCATGCGTGTGTGTGTGTGTGCGTGTGTGTGTTTGTGTGCGCGTGCGTGCGTGTGTGCGTGTGCGTGTGTGCATGTGTGTGTGCGTGGTTGAGCACAGGAAGCCGGGGTGGGACACATTGTGTGTCAGTTTCTGTCTCAAACCAACCGTCTTTGTTTCTGTCATCGTAAAGACAATTTGGGACTTTTCAGAAAGTGGAAACATTTCAGAAAGTGAATTAGGAACTTTAGAAAATTAAGTAATATTCTATGAAATCAAGACGGTACATTTGGAAAACTCTTGTGAAAATCAGAGGATTTCTCTAAAAGTTGGAATAACCTTTTAAAATGTGCTTTTTCACATTTGAAAAGTGTAATGTTTGGGTGAAGGACTATACAAGCCTCTGAAATTAGCTGAAAGTGAGGGCATTTTTGAAAAGTTTGAAAAGGTGGAATAAGATTTAAGAAATTTACAGAGCACATTTTTAAATGTGCACAGCCATTTTTTTTAAAGTAAGCGTACAAGTTTTTGGGAAATGGAAGTTTTTAGAAGAATAATACACATATACATATATACACACATTCATATATGTTAGGATTTTCTTTCTTGGAAAACCTTGAAAAGTTAAAATAAGACTTTAGAAAGGTAGAAACAACTTTTTGGAAACTAAGAGACTTTTGGGGAAACCTTTTCTTCCTATTTTTTATTTATAGATGAGATGTAAAACTGTTGCCACCTGAGGAGTGCTCCCCCTGCAGTCTGACCTCTCATCATCCAAAAACCAGAGTTCACATTGTGGTTTATGTGCTTTTGGTTCGTCTAAATTCACGCCGTCTAATGACAAGCATGAGGCCGGAGCTGTAAACTCCAGTCACGTGTGTGTATTTGTGGTGGAAGTTGTCAAAACAAACTCGGTCCCATCCTCTAACTGTGGCGGAGGCGTGATGGAGTGTGTATGCACTGCAATCTGTAATTTAGTGTCTCTGGTGTTCACAGGAGGTAAAACACACGAACAAACAGCTGACGATGATTCCTAACAGCTGGATCTGAGCCTGTAAACTCTTCCACATGTGCTCAGAACAAACACGTCCTGCGAGGATGAGAACTTTATGCAAATCAGAAGCAAAAAAAAAAAGGAAAATTAATGGGACAAATTAAGTTAACTGTCAGGGTTTTTGATCTGTGTAACGTATGCTCCCTCTCTCTCTCTCTCTCCACAGAACCACCACGGCAGCTTGTTGGACCTGAAGGACGACGTGGACCGGGACGAGTGCAAACAGGAGCCCGAGGCCGTTTACGAAACCAACTGCCACTGGGAAGGCTGCAGCAAAGAGTATGACACGCAGGACCAGCTGGTGCATGTAAGCAGAATCAAAACAGCCTTTTTACTAACGCAAAAAAAACAAAAACACATACGGTCATCTGGGGGAATTACAGAAAATAATCTGTGTCCAACTGGCCACAATGGAAAACTGTCCATGCCTGGACAGTTTTTAAAACAAGATTATTCATGGTATTTAGTGGTTTAGGTGTCTGATCACATGAGGGTTTGTACTTGATATTAGGATAAGACTAAGGAGACAACCTCTATAATTCTCTGCTTACATTCAACTCTTGCAGATACATGTTTTGAGGTAAGCCAGTCTGTTTTAGGCTTTATGATCGGACCTCACAACCATCATTAGTTTGCTTTTTTTCCCTCTCATCGCAACAAGCAGAGTCTTGGTTAAAAGGTTCTCAAGAATTCCTGGCTTCCACTGGAGCACAGAGAGAAAAGAAGGAGCAGGGCAAGGGGGGGATTAGCGAGGGTCTGTGGGGATCAGGTTTTGGAGGGGGCCTGCTGTCCATCATTCATTAAACTCTGATTCTTCTTTCCATCTGAAGAAAAGTTCACGTCAAGCATTGTGTGGCCGCCGCTTCACCTCTGCCAGTGTTTACAGTCTTCTTAAGCAGCTATGTGTGGCATTTGTAAACAACGGCGTTTCATCGTCGACGTACTTCTGATGCTTTGAAGTGATTCCTGTAAACAAGCGAGGCTGCGGTCGAGATAATTGTGAGCAGTGTTGTTGCAGCGCTATTGTTTTCTACAAATTAAAGCCACGTTTCCCATAAACTCCATCACTTCCTGGCAGAACACCGCTGCTTTTTTCCCCTCATAGATTTAAATAAACATCTACAGGAACAGTGCCATCTCGTTTTTCTCTCTGTACGGTGATTTCTTTAAGTGGTTGTAAAGACAGACCCATGCTACTCGTTTCCCTCCATTTCCAGAATTTATGCCAAAATAAGCTAAAAAAACAAGTCAAGTCCAGCTTCATTTGTATTAAATATGAGATTATCCAAGCTGGAAAAGAAAGCTGCTCAACATATTTAAATAAAAAAATGAATTCTGGACACTGACAAGAACACATTTTTGAGAGATGTAATATTTTGCACCAAAAAAAACACCACAAAGAAGAAAATGTGCTGGGTGATTATGTTAAGCTACTTATGTTATCCTGTTATATTGTTAGAATTTAGCATTTTAGAATTTCTATATTGCTAAATTTTTATTAAATTTATGCATTTGTGAGTGATTATTTGTTAATCATTATGCTTTGCACAAACGGTCCGGCATAAATAAAGCCTGATTTGATTTGAAAATTGTGATATTCAGCTTTTAAAAACTGTATTTTCATAATAGTTACGGCAAGTTAATTTACTGTACATCCCAACATTCCTTTATATGTATGAGGAAAAAAAAGATAGCACCAGTATCACAAAAGAAAAGTGTATGTAGATGGTTCTGGTTAGATCTAAAACAAATATTCTGATTGTACTGGCAGATTTTATTACTATAAGACAATAACACTTTCAGAAAAACTAATTAAAAGTGATATTTTTTACTTTGTGGGAGACTTTTTTTGATTTCCCTCTCTTCATTTGGGCGATGTAAAGAAAATCCGCCGGCCTAATTAGTCGGACTGTAACGCTTTCCTCTGCTGCAGCCGCTCCTCTGAGATTTCCTCTGATAAGATGGATCTCTACAGAAAAATCCAGCTGAGAGCAACATGAGAGCCTCTTAGTGGACAACTCTCCCCACAAACACACTCATTTCTCTCTGCACGTGTGTGTGTGTGTCCCACAGCACATCAATAATGACCACATCCATGGAGAGAAGAAGGAGTTTGTGTGCCGCTGGGAGGAGTGTTCGCGGGAGCAGAAGCCCTTCAAAGCTCAGTACATGCTGGTGGTTCACATGCGCCGGCACACGGGAGAGAAACCACACAAGTGCACGGTGGGTAACGGATGGCCTTGCCGCCCCTGCGGGCCCCGCAGCAGGCTCCTGGGAGGCCGGCAGTTCACACTCTCTAAACACTGCATGCGTTTGTGTACAACCATACACAAAATAGTGTAGATAAAACATACAAAGACACACATAGACACATCCTTGAGGATTTATTTCTTCTCTAACTCATGCAAAGGCAAGAAATTTGGACATATAGTTCACAATTAAACCCTTCAAAGGGTTAAAAGTATATGTATTTCATTGAATTCTATTATCAAATCAAAATTGTAGTACTTAATTACTTAATTAAGTACTTAATTGAAAAAGTAGTAGATTTACTGTTTTTGTTCATAAAGTTTAGAGTGAAATAAGCACATGACATTAACAAAATGTAGTTAACTGTGACAAACTCTTTGAAATGAAGGACATTTATGTTTATAAGATTTGCTTTACTGGACTTGGTTAACAAAAAAAATGAAAACCATCAGTTTGAATTCACCTGCTGTGAGTTAAGTTTGCACGTCACAAACACACCACACATTAGAAACTCTTTGAAAACAAACTGGTTCATCTCAAGGGGTTTACCCTCATAAATAAATGTGTTGTAAACTTTTGCTTGTGATACAGTGTATCAGCTCACAACCTGGCAGCATGACAATGGAGTCAAACTTTCTGTAAAACGTCCTGTTCACACATCTCAGACCAGACTTATTTTTATGTAGACACCGTTCTTCAAATGCTTCTTCAAAAACAGACCAATATTTTCTGTTTTCTCTTCTGATCCTCTGCAGTTCGAGGGCTGCTCTAAGGCCTACTCCCGGCTGGAGAATCTAAAAACCCATCTGCGATCACACACTGGCGAGAAACCATACGTCTGTGAACATGAAGGATGCAACAAAGCCTTCTCCAACGCCTCAGACCGAGCCAAACACCAGAACCGGACCCACTCCAATGAGGTATAAAGACACACAGACCTTCCTGAAACCTCACACAGACTCACACAGAGAAATTTTCCCCGGATGAAAAATGACAGAGCGACAGCAGTTCACCCTCGTCTGCAGTGAACGGTGGCCCAAATTTCCTTTACACAGATAATTAGACTTTATGTGGCCCTGCCTCTACACAGGTGTCGACCATAGTGTTAGTGTGTCGTTTCATTGCTCTCATGTGTGTGTCTGCTTAGACGCTCATGAGTAAATAATGAGGTGTAGACATAATGAGCACAGTGGCCCACAATACACCCCCCCCCCCGGCCCACAGAGGGGGACCACCTGCGGATGGCGAATGGAAAAATGAAACCTGGAAGCGTTTCAGAAACCTCACCGCTTATCCATCAGTGTGGGAATTCACCGCCACAGCGAGAACGAATGAAGACAGCCACGTTCTCACACCACACACCAACATTTACCATGACTGTCTCTTTTTACCTGCAGAAACCTTATGTGTGTAAGATCCCGGGCTGTACCAAGCGATACACTGACCCCAGCTCGCTCAGGAAGCACGTTAAAACGGTCCACGGTCCCGAAGCACACGTCACCAAGAAGCAGCGCAGCGACCTGCCGCCCAGGCCGCCGGCGCCCAGAGAGAACGGCGAGAATGAGACGGGGCCCAGAGAGAGAATGCAGAGAGAGGACAAAATAACAGACAACGGCTCCCCCAGAGGCATGGAAGACTACCTGCATGTCAAATCCATCAAGACGGAAAACTCAGTGGTAAGATTGGAAGCTTGATGAGGTTTACACTAACAGCTGGAACATAGGTCATCTCTGTCTCCTAACCTTGTCTTTTGCTTGACCGTCTTCATTTCTCTCCCTTTTCTGACTTCCCTCATGGACAGACGTTACTGAGGTGAGCTCACCTGTGGCTTATTATTCCTTCTTCCACCATTTTACAACATCTTTCCCTCATCAAAATCGTCAGTTTCACTCCAAATGAGGATGAAAACGAAGGAAGAGGGAAAAAAAGACATCAGAACTCTGAAGTCCTCTTTGTAGTTTCTGCATTCCGTGTCCACAGAGAGTTACGAATGTGTTCAGGGTCACATGTACTTGCCCAATTCATACTAAAATTATGAGCCACATCAGTCTGGCATACCATTCCACGATGTTGTTGTACCTGTAGAATGTGCAGTGGACATACATGGTCCATGTCGAGGACACAATGGTAACGTAATTATTGTGGCAAGGCAAACTTTTTGTTTTTTGTTTACCTATGGTACTTGCTCAAGTAAGACTTTGTTACATTGCAACCTTTTCATATTATTTGTGATATAAACAAGATTTGTTTGGTGGTGATAGTTTGTTACTCATACTGAAGAAACAGGGATCCACTGGCCAACATCTATCACAGAGACCCCAGAGACCATGTACGTCACTTTTCCTGTACGCAGGCAGTTTAAACCTACAGTGGAGACCAATCAAACAGCCGTCAGAGAGCCTGAACATGATAAAAGCCACTCCAGGATTAATATTCAAACACTGGGAATTGGCTCTGCTGCTCTGTGCAAACAGGGCTTGCTATCAAGCTGTGATCAAGACAGCTTTTTAGCGGTGAATATATTAGAGGGAGAGAGGAAAGTGAAGCTGGGCAGAGCGGATTCCAAAAGAATTCACACTGTAGCACCACTATTGTACTTAAAACACGAGAAATGCAGGGAGTAATACCAGAGTAACATACATTTACAAAATACACTTTGATGGCTATTGACAGAAAGTCTAACAAATACAAATCAAGAGTGCAAAGCAAAGCTTCACACTCACCTAAATGTTGACAAAGCCTCCGCCCTCAGAGTTGAGGTTTTTGGTGGAAGAAACGTGATCACATCTCGTGATGATTGGCCTGGCACTCTGGCTCGGGCTCAAGGAGTCTTTCATCCTGCCCATTTCAAATTCACAGACAGACTAAGGCAGTCTGTAATCTGTGCTGCACCCCCACCTCTTCACCCCATCCTCAAAAAACACACACTCATTATTTACAATTAAGCTGGGGGAGGATAAAAGACTGAGTGATTTACTGTTCTTCATGCCATGTTAACCACTGCTCCATTTTTGTTCTGTTAAAGAAACAAACTGTTGTTTTATCTGCTTTTCTCACACGATTTCATATTGTTCTCTTTCTTTCTTCCTTTTTCCATATTCTTATATTTCTCCTTTCAGATGTATCAGTCCAGCCCTGGCGGTCAGTCATCATGTAGCAGCGAACCATCACCACTTGGCAGTGCCACCAACAATGACAGTGGAGTAGAAATGGCGGGACACAGTGGGGGAAGCCTGGGGGACCTCAGCACCCTGGATGAGCTGCCCTTCGTGGAGTCCTTGAGCTTTGAAGATTCCACCGGCGGAGTCGCAGTGGTGGGTCTGCACTTTCGAAAGCAGCTTGGCACAAGCCAGCTCCTGGAGCATCTGAAGAAAGAGAGGCTGAAGACAGTGAGGGACTCGTGCCGGTGGACCAACAACCCAACACCCCTGGTCCTCGGCACCAAGCTCCCACCCATACCAGCAAGCGGTAAGATGTTTATGATGCTCGAATAATTTTTTTGGCCATTTTGGAGGCAGAAAGAAACCCACATGTTGAGTTGTTGCAGTTGTTGAGAAATCATTGTTATCATCTGTTCATTCACAGGGTCCCTCCTGGAGAGTCCAAGTCTGGGTGGTGGTCCGTTGTCCTTCCCTGGTTCAGGCTTGGGTAAGCTGAGCTCTGGTAAATCAACTCTGCTAGACAACCTCTCCGAGCGCCGTGACAGCACCTCCAGCACCCTGAGCTCAGTTTACACCCTCAGCCGCCGCTCCTCGGGCATCTCCCCCTGCTACTCCAGTCGGCGCTCAAGCCAATCGTCACAGTTTGGTGCCAACCGCCCCAGCAATCTCAGCTCCGCCGATTCTTATGACCCAATCTCTGCAGACATCTCACGACGCTCCAGTCAGACCAGTGGAGCAGGAGGTTTCAGATCAGGGGGACTACTAAGTCCCCTCAGCCTGACACCAGCCCAGCACTACCACCTCAAGGTCAAATACGCAGCTGCTACTGGTGGTGCACCACCCACACCTCTTCCATACATTGACCAAATGTATCAGAATACCCATATAGGCCCACACGGAGACCCTTCTACCAAGAAAGTCTTGCCTTCCAGGCAGTATAGCAGCTACAACACAAGGAGCTTGATGCCCCATGAAGTCCCGTCTAACATCCCCCGCCGAGCCAGTGACCCTGTGAGACGGGTGACAGCAGATTCTCTCAGCCACTCACAAATGCAGCGCTACAACAGCATAGGAGCGCTGTACGGAGGGCCGACCATGCAGCCCCACCCACCTTCTGCATCAGAAAGACAAAATTTATGCCAGCAAGGCTGTCTGCGACCAGATGGTCTCCACCACCACCCTTTTAATGTGCGACCACCCAAAATTACTGAAAATGTCACTATGGAGGCAATAACAGGTAACATACCTGAGGAAGAACCAAGGCTGCCTGATTTCAACACCAGTCAACATGAGTTCCAAGGAAACCCCAATATCCAGCAGCTGCCAGTGAGACGCAGGGCTGTCGTGAATTCCAACATCAACCTGCTGACTCCTAACGTGAGTCCAGGGCAACAACAGCAGCATTGTTCATCTTCACCACGGGACAATAGGACAGACTGCTCCAACTCTTTGGGACTAATGGATGTTGATGAGCAGAGTTCCAGGGTACCGGTCAGAGGGAACCTCACAGTCCTCCAGCAAAACCAGAACTTTGGATCCTTTTACAATTATCTTGGCTCCAACCAGCAGATGATTCAAAACCTGGTCAACACAGCACAGCAGAGCAAACTACGAAATTCCCAACCTGGACCAAACTGCTTCCAGCAGTCGTCAAATCTCAATGAAACTATAAGCTCTCCATGTCAGTTCAATGGAGGTGTCAGTTCATATGACAAGAACGGTAACACCTATCCAACTTGTAGCATTAACATTAGCATGCTAAGCCCCACCTGCAAACAGGAGCCAGTTGACATGTACTTCACTGATGCAGGATTTCAGCCCATGCAAGTAAAAATTGAGGACTGTGAGAGATCCATCATGATTTCTAATCAGCAGAATTGCAATATTACCTCCCAGAATTCTTTGAAAACTAACAATGAGAGCCACCTGCAGCCAAAGCCACCAACAAAGCCCAATTCTCTCAACAGGCACCATTCAGGGCCAAAGTTGATGGAGCAAACGAGATGCCAAAATAATGCTAACCCAGGACTTCACTGTGGCAACAACTCCAATGACAATGTCATGTTCTACGCAGGACAGATTCAAGTGTTTGAGCCAAACAGTAACTTAAACCATGATGTTTCTCCTGTTGCAAACGTGCCTCCTTTTGGAAATGACAAAGTGTCAGGTGACAACCAAGCATCCAAGACTGTAGACTGTGACGCAGAGCTGGAACAAGCACAGATAGACTTTGATAGCATGCTTGATGACGGCGATCACTCCAGCCTGATGTCAGGAACCTTGAGTCCAGGCCTGCTCCTGTCCCGGAGTTCCTCTCGCCTGACAACACCCAGGAACTCAGTTACATTGCCCTCGTTGCCAGCGGGGACAGGAAACATGGCCATAGGGGACATGGGTTCACTGCTGAGTGCTTTGGCAGAGGAGAGCAAGTTCTTCAACTTGATGTCTTAGCCACATGTCACAGAAACATCTTTGGATAGGACAGTATTTGCAGATGTCCATATGCACAATAAACATTCAACCACAGACTAAAAGTGAAGAGACAATGTGCCAAAAAAAAACCTCTGCAGTGTGGTTTTCTTGTACAGTCTCATTTGTTAATTATTTAAAATGGCAATTTTTCTATCTTTTTTAGAAGCCTTATCTTTGTTTTGTGTTTCTGCCTTGTTTGTAAAGAACAAAATTCAGTTGTACAGACCTGCAGTAAGATCAAGTGCCTCGCTCAGCCGAAATGTTGTTGTCATTAAGTCGTCTTTAAATTTCTACATTTAAAAGGGATAGTTCAGTTTTGTATTTTTTAGTGCGTGATTGGACTAAAAACCAGCCTGAGGTTTGCTCTCCATTTCACCTGGCTGTTTAATCTATGTCAGTTTAAGTCTATGATATCTTAAGAATATGTTCACATCTTTATCTCTCTGTAAGACAGACTTTTCATCACAGCAAACATCACATCCACACAAGTTTGCAAACCACTCACTCTCCCACACCAAAGCCCATAGAGAAAATCAGTGATTTTAGCATCACAGCACACAGGAGTTGTTGATCCACTGCTGCCTCCATCACTAAATTCAAATATATTATTTTGTGTTTGAAATTCTTTATATGAATTCACCTCAGTGACACAAAGCAGCATTTAGACCTGCTTAGCTAAAATCACAGATTTTTCTGCTGGAAAACTCTTTCTAATAACAAGATAAACAGTGAGCAAATTTTTAAGACATGACAGACTTAAGCTGACAAAGGTTTTCACTGACTAAGGGTCGTACCAAGTGGCTTAAATCTGTCACTGCTGGCAGATTTGTTTTCAAGGAGACAAAAAATTCTGAAATATCCCTCTTTAATATGTAATTGCCACAACATAATTGCCTGATACGCACATTATTTGGAATGTATCACCATGGCCCACTTGTTTGAGACGTTCCACACTGTAAATGACTTGAGCTCGGCTTCATTTGGTCACAGCGCTCACTTCTGCTGAAGGAGAAAACTGTTTAATCACAACCTTCTTCTCTCTCCATCAGCTCAGCATTTCAAGTTTACAGTCATTATCTGATGGCTGCTGAGATTAACTGTGACATCTCAGTGTCAGGCAGCAGAGGCATGATGTGTGACTGGAATTATGAACCCATGCACTGAGGAAAAAAAAAATATATGTAAAAAATCTTTAGTGCTCCTGCAGCCAGATCAGCTCTGGATTTTTCTTGTTTGTACATTGTTGCACCCTTTTTTGTCCTACTTAAATGTAAATATAATTTGTACATTTTCTAAAAAATAAATACACTATTGATTTTTTTTTATAGAAATATCATTTGCGTTGTCCCTTGTGTTTTTTTTTTAAAATTCAGATAGTTGACAACAACAGAGCCAGTTGAGAGAAAGTTATTCAAACTAAATAAACTGCACACACAATTTATCATTAACTACAAGAAGTTACATACATAATCTTCCACCTTGACAGTGAGGGGTGACTCACTGTTATTATGGGTGACACGTACGACACATGCCCCATGATAACAATAATACCTCGTAATGGGGATTCTGCGATAATTACAGAATTCATTGCTGTCAGCCGCCATCCTACTGTCAACTTCTGCTTACAGTACAAGTACCACCGCTAGGATTTATGAGGCTTGTGAGTCAAACTGACAAGAAATCTGTTTGGATCACTCACTCATATTCTACCACTTTATCCTCCACATGAGGGCCACAGGGGGCGCTGACAGGTCACCAGTCCATCACAGGACCAAATATGAAGACAAACAACAATTTTGTCTCACACTCATGGTCAATTTAAAGTGTCAAATGTACCTAATCCCCAAATCTGCATGTTTTTGGACTGTGGGAGGAAACTGGATGACACTCCATGCAGAAAGACTCTTGTTCCAAACGGGTCATGTGGAACACAGTATTTTTTATTTAAAATATTATTACAAATGAGGTTAAGGTGAACATGAAATATGCTCCATTTTCAATAAAAACTTGTTAGTAACTTGTATGATTATCCATCCATCATCTACCACTTCCACCGGAGGGTCGTGGGGGGTGCTGTGCCAATCTCAGCTGACATAGGGCGATAGGCAGGGTACACCCTGGACAGTTCCCCAGTCCATCGCAGGGCCTTGTACGATTAATCGCAGGCGTAAATGGAAGTGTGTTCTCTTTGTGTGGCTTCATCTCGGGAGAAAATATTATTATTCATCAGTCCGTCTCTTTATCCAGGAGGAGTGTTGATCGCTTCAATAATTCAACAACAAGACTTTTGTCTTTGAACCATTTGCCGACAACGCACTTTCTTCAAACCTTTCTTGTTCAATGTCAGACAAAAGTGCACACACACACACACACACACACACACGTTGTTATAGACGCTGTACGACCTCTCCGTTTCTGCCGCGCAGCTTTGAAATAACTTCCTCTGACCTCGTCCTACCTCGCTGGCTTGAGTAAGCTTGACATAATGTAAATCCTCACTCGGAAGCTGATGAAACAGGACGCTAACAGGAGGGGAAAAGACGAGACGGCGTGCGGAGCGGCCACTGCTGCGGCAGTTAGCCCGTGTGTACTTCAATATTAGCTGTGACAGAGCGGCCCAGAGGACGCCGCTGCTGAAACCACATAAAACACAGCGGCAGAGAGGAGGCGAGAGGTTCCGGGGGACGCAGCGCTGAGCGTTCGCCAGAGGAACAAATGATTTTAGCCTGTCAGGGAATTCAGCGGAGGACACGTTTGATCTGGAGTCTGTGATTGCTTTTGCCACTGGAATTCCTTATTCTGTCTGAGATGTGAAGTGGGAGAGAAAAATAGCCTCAGGCTGTGAAATTCAACCAGGCCCCAAACAAGAGGAGCAGATAAGATCACGCAGCGCCTGCACCGTCACTTACTGATGGAGAAAAGCGAGAGGGAAAGATGAAAGGTGGTTTCAGAGTGTTTATGGATTATGAATGTTATTATTCTAAGTTATAAATGAAGACATTTGAGTCATGAAAATGTGATCAGCTCAAATTGGAAGATTTTAAAGACACAGAATAATAATTTGCCATTTGAGGAGGAACTCACATTAATTCTTGTTGTTGTTTGACACTGAGGATTACACTCTTATTAGGTATTTAAGTCACACTGTTAGCAGGTATTTAATAAAGTGATAACAAGGAAGAAGAAGAGCAGGGGCTCGGGAGAAATATTTGGTTTTTTATAAACAGTTTTCTAAAAGGTCTAGTCGAGGAAACCTAGACTATCGATTCAAGGAAGTTTCTTCCAGGCCTAAAACATTTCTTCCTGAGTGCAGAACTAAATTTAGGATAAAACCATGATGATAATGATGATGATGCAGTGTCAGAGGTTAACATACCTTCTCCTGCAGATGTCTGTGAACCCCTCTCCTCATGTTTGCCTCTAGGAAAGCCAAAAAAAAAAGATTAATCAGAAATATCAGAAACCAGATCATAGTATCTGTGAAAATGTAAGATGTAAATCTATTATTCTGGTAAAGTCATAATGTAAAAGGTCTCCAATAAGCATTCTATGTTACCATGCTTCATGGTTTGTCATGGTTTGTGATTAAATATTTTTGAACAATAATAATCATATATAGTCTTTTTGTAGGACATTTTGGTCATGGAGACTTTTTAAAGAGGTTATAAGAGAGTAATGACTCGTCTGAGAGGCTCCTCCACTGATCACCTCAGGTTGGTGAAGGGTTTTACGACGTGGACTCGTGGTGAGGGCAGTAAACACAACCGTCTGCCGGGCGTTTAAAGACCACTGGAGGAATGTGTTTTACAGTGAGCGCCGCATTCTCCAGCGTCTCCCTGGGTTTAGAGATTCAAACCCTCAACACAGCGACACAAACACAAGGTCAACAGAGGTTTACAGAATCAGCCTTAATTCAAATACTTAACTTGTTAAATTTGACATTTTTCTTTGACGAGCACAACTTTATCGTGCTCATTGGCTGAGCAGCTAACCCCGCCCACTACTTTACTGGAGCCACATCATGGTCACATGTTTGGTATGAAACCGTGTTTTCTGTAAAGATAGTGAACACCTACTAGACAAAGGGAACGTTTTAACCTTAAATGTGCCTGATGCACGTGGAGGTGCTGACCACTTTAATTAGAATTCTTTTTTTTCAAAATGGTGTCCTCTGGACGACCCCGCCCACCTTGCTCTGTGAGGTCAGAATGCAAAGCCTCCACGACTGTAACGATCACCGTGATGATGTGATATGAAAAGTGACGAGTCGTCCGATCACAGCTGTGACAAACGTGCTCTGACGTGAAGGAGACTCTTCTTCTCGCTGCGACCTCTGTCGCCCTCTGCCTTCCTCCCTGTCCATGACACCACATCACATTAGCGCAGCTCGGCGGCATATTATTGCGTCGTTATTGCTCATGTGACAGTCTAACGGTCCCTCCTCCTGCTCCTGGTGTCAGTGCAGATGATGGATAGCGCTCGGCGCTCATTCATTTCTATTAGACTAATATTCAAATCCCCTCCAGAGTTCAGCCGCCGCCTCCCACCGCTGGATTTTAATTCATGAAGCAATTTCAGAGGTTTGTGGTCAAACTGGCAGCTGAGGAATATGTCAGTCTGAGTTTGTATCCGCACACATCAGGAAGAATTGAATCACACTGCGAAATGCACAAACAATACACCGACAAGACATTTTTGCTTGTTTTAAAATAAAAAACAGTCACAAAAGGATATCTTAAGAATATGTACACTGCTATATCTGCCTGCCAGACAGACGTTTCCAACAAGAAACTCAAGTTTATAAACAACTCACTCTCCCACACCAAAATCCACAGAGCTAATCAGTGATTTTAGCTCACTGGGACACAGGAGCTGCTGGTCTACTGCTGCCTCGTGTGGTCACTTTGTGTCACTGAGGTCAATCTGAACAAAGGATTTCATACCCTGAAGTGACAAAATAAGACCTTTTTAATTTACAATCTGTTGTTGTGTAGGTTTAGCTCATCTAGGATGCTCAGTTTGAATTATTTCAAAGTAGTTAAAACAGCTGGAGTGTGGAAATGTTCAGGTGTGCACAGCCATGTGACTCAATCAGCTGTTTAAGATTCATCAGGAGGATTCCTTGTATCTGTGTCTGTAGGATTTTGATCCACAGCTTCTCTCAGGTCCAGAGAAATAATGGATTTTTTTTTTTTCCACGGGTGGCCTCTGTGGGATTAATGTATTATTAAAGGTGCAGCTCCGCTCATTTCAATAGGGCCACCTCCGTGTCAGGAGCAAGCACTGGGGGCCATCATGTCAACGCCTGCTCAATATTAACTAAGACCTACTGAATAATCATCATCCTCAAAAACTGAGGTCACCACTGCCACAAAGTCCGGTATGGTCCTTTAAAGTGACATTCAGCACTCGACGGTGTGTTATTGGTGCCGCTGAAGGAGCAGAGAGCTGGCCAATCATTGGCGAGGCCTTCGGTGTCATGAACTAATACGACATACATATTCATGATATGTTCCCATGCAAAATAACAGCTGTTTTTCAACAACGTGCCATCTGTCTGAGGGACTCTGCCATATTAGCAGCTCATCACGGTGTGAAAAAAAACCAACAACAACAACTGTGTGGGTCATTATCCCACCAAAACACACACACACACACACCTGCCTGTGTGTTGTGCTCCTGCACTGGCAGAAGTTCAGGATCTTCTTGCTCAAGAACGTTTAGAGAGAAGAAGACAAGGAATCAAACCTGCAACCTTTGAGGTACAGGATTTACAACAGAAATTTCAGACTTTCTCAGTGTAAAAGGAACTGTACTTCACTAGACTAGACTAGACTAGACTAGACTTGTGTTTAGGGCTGAAACAATTACTCGATTAATCAATTATTAATTAATTATTAAATGAATCGTCAACTACTTTGAGTGTCTTTAAGGAATTAAAACAAGTTTTATGATTTTTTTTAGCTTCTTAAATGTGAATATTTTCTGGTTTCTTTGCTCCATAGCACAAAGAAATCATTAAAACTGGATCATTTTTGGTTTTTGGACAAAAACACGACATTTTTAGGACGTCGTCCTTTCCAGGTTTGAGAAACACTGATCAACATTTTCTGACATTTTATGCACCAAACGATTACTCAATCGAGAAATGACAGATTACTGGATTATAAAAATACTCGTTAGTTGCAGCCCTACTCGTCTTTTTGAGGGAAAAGTTGTCAGCAGTCACTCAAGGTCACAGTCCTCCATTATTCTAGATCTGACCTCAAAAACTGAGCTAATGAAGACCTTGTGGCACAGCTCAAAGCTCCCAAACAAAGCAGGAACATTACTGTTTTTGAGATAGAGTTGAGAAAAAGTTTCAGATTCAACTTTTCTCTGGTTTTGTCGGAGCAAAGGGAGGAGGAGTTGTGTCGAGGTGGGTTAAATCTCTCCAGCTGAGGAGGGCGTCAGAGTTTCTGCGAGTCACGGATCCCAGTGGCAGCTCAGGGAGGTCAGCGCCACCATCTCGCTGCTTACCGGGGCCCCCTCAGGTTCTGGGCTCTCTGGAGGTTTTTGGAGGACGGAGGTCCTCATTAAAACCTCCCGTCACTCTGCCCTCTTCCTCCTCATTGCCCAGTCCACCTTCTCTGAGGAGCCGCAGCACTAAGCGTATGCTGTGACCGTGCAGGTGTCAAACAGCAGGTGTCTGCCGCCGACAGCTGCGGCGTTCTGATGAGAACGCACAGGAAGAACCGCAAAATGAATCCATGTAGTTTCAAAAATATTCAAGTTTCTAACTGTTCATCAACTCAATCTGTTTCTTTATATTGATTATAACAAGGGACTCAGTTTATCTGGGAGCAAAATATTAAATTTTACACGTAAACCTGTTTAAGATTATTGATAAATTTGCCTTAAATTCACATTTTACCTCAAAACAACAAGCCTTTATATTGTTATAACAGTTCACAGACATGCGATATGAAGGACGTCTGCTTTTACTTTGGTGTAATCTCCTAAATCCAATTTAGTGTTAAATAGGTTGACAACTCAAACAACTGAAAAACAACTTAAACTTAGAAGTCTATTAAAAATAAAAGATATTCAGCAAGGAAACTTTGCGTATCTTTGTGTATCAGACCAGAATCAATAAAACTTTAATTGCTAGCAAACTAAAGTTTCAATGATATGTTTTTATAGTTATTCTTTGTGCTGCTGTGCCATTTTGATTTTCCCTTCATGGGACATCAGTCCTACCTCCGGTAAGTTCTACCTGTGAGCCGTGGTAGGTCACATGAAACGCCTCGTTGTTGCTATGACGTTCCAGACAGAAGCACAAAAAGAGAATTTAAATTAAAGTCAGATATTTTGGAGCAAAAAAACACTAAATTTAATCTTAAAATGTGTGTAATCAGGAAATCACATAATACATACACAGTAAAATAGTACGTGTACACATATGGACATATGTCAGATAAACATAAAAGGAGCCCTGGAAATGTCCTTTCTTATCTTCTGACCATCTTTTACAATGTCAGTTTTTGTGAGAATTACTATGTTTCCAGATTCATAAAACTTGTTTATTTTAAAGTTCAAGCGGCCATGACCTTCCATGAGTCCAAGTGAACGTTTGAGCTGCCGACACTGAGACATAAAAAGTCAAGCGTACTAATTCAAAACATGAAATTATTTAGGTGTGAACAGCATGGCTTGGTGATTTAAGACGTTGTTTCACACGAGCAACAAGTAAACACCTGAACCTGAGGTGCAGCCATCGTTCATTTGGCAGAGAAGATTTATGTCTTAACTTTGGCCGTGGACTTGAACATTTATTTATTCACTTATTTAGTTTTCCCTGTCGAGAAAGGTGTTTTATTTTTTAGTATCCAGAGAAAACAGGTTCTCCTCGAGGGCAGTTCATTTCTTCTCTCCGTTTCAAAGTCAAGAAGCCAAAAAGGCGAGAGAACAAAAGCAGCTCTGTGTTACGGTTCACTGAGTGTTTGTCTTTGAGTTTACTCTCCTCCTCCTCCTTCTCCTCCATCCTCACTATTAAATCAGAACAGACTGTGTGTGAATTTTCACCATGAATCATAAATGCCTGCTTCTCTCCTCAGAGTTAATCAGCGAGGAGAAAGTTGACACACCTTGTTCTGGTGGGGAACACAAAGAGAAGATGAAACATTCAACACCTGATGCAACACTGAGTTAAGTTTGTTCAGGTGAGAACGTAAAAGCCTGATTATTCTTCCTCCACCTCCTCTCTCCGGAGGACGTGTTGTCTTTACAAGGCGGCAAACACTGCATCATTTTCCACTGCAATTAATTGGGAGGCCCTAATGGCGAAGGCGGAGCGCCGGTGCCAGTCCTGTGTAAGGTTCTGGCACCTTCAGCCGCTCACTCGCTCGCTCTCTCACTCTCTGGAAAGACTTAACAGGACACGGCTGCACGTCTTGGCTCAGAGTCGTTCTCTTCTTCTGACATAATCCTTTACGAAGCGGTTCTCCTCGCTGGCTGCAAACATTCCAGCAAAAAAAGGAAGTCTTGCCGCGACGAGCGGTGAGGTTAACGACCCGACGTGAAGTCAAAGTTAGTAGGAAAAAAACCAAACACATCTGCCCTCCCTCTCTCCACAGCTCCATATTACAGTCCGTTTATGCAAAGCGTGCCTCGGCCTGTCAGCAGCTAATCATTACAAGGATGATCGATGGTGTTTATTTTCTGATGATGGAACGCAACCCCCTGCCTGATGATAATTGTAATAAAAAGGACAGATCAAGCCGCCAAAGTTATTAAATTATTATACCATAATTTGCATTAATGCCGGCTGTGGAGATGTAGAAGTGAAAGTGTGTGGGGGCGGGGGGTGTGGGGGGAGTGACAGAGGCTCAGTGACGGCTTGTTAGCGGGAGAGTCCACCTTGAAACGCTCCCGTGCCCTTGCCCCCCCGCAGATCCTAATAACATAACGACACCGCCGTCATTCAATGGAGAAGACAGACAGGTTTGATATCTAATCCTGAAGTCTACATGTTCATTTTTACCATCATAGTTTGTTTCTGTGATGCATTTAAACAAATTAGGACGGATTTAAAGTCCTACTTGAGGTTTTTTGTATTGTGGTGACTGGGCTGCGAGCACCCCCTGCTGCTGAGATCCAGCCTTAGACATGGAGGCCCACTCTCAGTAACCTTAAGAACAGGTTCATGTCTTTATCTCACTTGAACCACAGAAACTCAAGTTTGTAAACCCCTCATTCTGCCACACCAAAGTCCATAGAGAAAATCAGTGATTTTAGCTCGTGGGGACACTGATGTGGCTGCTGGTCTACTGCTGCCTCGTGTGGTCACTTTGTGTCATTGAGGTAAATCTGAACTAAGATTTTTAAACACAGAATGGACAAAATAGCACATTTGAACTTACTGATAGAGGCAGTAGTGGATCAACAACACCTGTGTGCTGTGATGTTAAAATCACTGATTTTATCTATAGACTTTGGTGTGGGAGAGTGAGTGGTTTGAAAACCTCTGTTTTTCCAGCCATATTTTCACAGAGAGTGAGCGTCTGTGTCTCAGCAGCAGGACTCGCTCACAAATCAGTCAACACTGACCGTGTCATTCCCTAAAAAAAGTATCACTTCATCTGTTCAATAAGCGTAACCATGATATTGCAAGAAGTGAGTGTAACACAGCACTTCTCCTCTGGGACTCCGTCATTGTTAACACATGTTCACACGGTGTGAAACCCTCATGCTGTTTGGGTTTGAAGTTTCTCAGAGACTCTCTGTGAATCAAGAGAAACGGGGAATTCTCCACATTCATGAATTCCTCTGGTGTTCTGCACTTAAAAGCACCGCAGCCCCATTAGCCACTGCCCTGGTTTTTTCCCTCCACTCTTTATTTTCTTCTCCCTCGCCGCTGCATCTTTGGAGTCCAGCTGGATCCCGACCAGAAGCTCCCGCTTCCTTCAAGACCCCTCAAAAAAAAAAAAAATAAATAAAAGAGGACGGAGATGTCGGGGCAAAGCGAGGCTAAAGTCCTCGGCTCTGCTAATGAACACGTCTCGACTCTGATGTTCAAGGATTCAGCATCAGGTTCTGGAGCGTATGTGGACCGATGCACGGACTCCTTCAAATACAAAGACCTGACTGAGAAATCCACAACATTTGTGCTTAATGCACTGATGAAAATCTAAAAACTCACTCTCAGTTTGGATTATTTACAGCTTTTAGAGGAAAAACTGATGGGGACGTTCATCCACCTTTAAAGGTGATTAATAATACTGTATTTAATAAGCATGTAAATAGTTTTTTAAACAGCACATTAAAAAAAGAAATATAGTGGCTTTTTAATTTTTCCAGAATAAAGTTTCCCTTTTTCGACAGAAACACATCTAACCAGCCAAAATGTTGGATTGCTGTTTTTTGGATTATCATGTCACCGATAAATCAGTTACGATTACGCTGTGAATTATTTGATCGTCAGTGATTGGACAGGATTCCGATCGTCATGTCAATGATCTGAATGGATCAATTTTTGTAATCCATTCAGCAGTTGAATTGTAATTCAACTGCGGTGATTCAGTTCAGTGACACAGACGTGAGCTATGATGATCATGTCAGTGCTTTAATGAGATGCATTAAAATCCATTTTCTATAAACGTACAAGGCTGAAAATAAATTGAAATGTTTCATCCCCAAAAACAAAACTAGCAACTGTGAAATGAATAAGTAACGTTAGGCTGGCTCTAATCGACTCGTCAACAACCCTACAAAGATATTCAGATGAATGAAGTCTGACAGTCGTCAGTGAAACAGAAGCTAACACACACACACACAGTGTTAGTGGATTTCACAGCTGTGAGCCGTAGTTGAAACTTGAACACATGCTGCTGTTGCTGCTGCGTCCCACGAGGCTGAGAAACGACAAAAAACCACCAAACATTTTCAACAAAACAGAGTCGGGGGGGGGGGGACTCACAGGGGCATCCTGAGTTCAGAGCACATGCGTTTTTACAGAGGCCGATCAGCACCAAACACTAGACAACAACATAAATCCTCTCTTTTTTAGCCTCTCTGAGGAAAAAATGTCTCATTTCCACAGTAAATAAAAACATAATCACTGCTTCATTCTGAGCCAACGGCTGACATCAACTTGTTTTTCTTACCTCCTCGACGCCTTCTGCCCACATTTTAGTCCATTTGTTTCCTGTTTCCGTGACTATTTTACCCACATAAACAGCTCACACTAATGTTCCCATGACTTTATTGACTCAACAGCTCGTCGCAGCCTTTACAAACAATAATACGGGTCAGTTGTTTCTGCTGCTGCACGTTCACTGTTGGATTGTTGCTGATGAAGATCAGGTGTTATAGCTGAAAGCTACCTGCATGTTCCCTCCCTCTGACACCTGACTGTCCCTCACACTCAACTTCCTCATCAACAGGTGACAAGTCCCTCAGCAGCTCTGAAGCACCCTCTACTGGCACCAAATGCAACAACATCATCACTTCATAAACTAAACAATGAACTAAACTAAACAAATGTTAAAAACACAATATCTGACTGGACTTGTAGTATTTGTAATACTTAATGTTCTTATTATTGTTAATATTTCCTGGTGTTTATAATAATTAATCTTTAATTCATACTTTTACTACTGTAGTAATTCCACAGGTTCCCCTGTAGTGGGATTGATAAAGGATTATCTTATGTGTCAGTTACTGCAATCATGATCACATTATCATGAAACTGAAGTTTTTTGCTGAAACAAGGTTTTCATCCTGGAGAAAATGCAAATGTTCCATCTGGATTAAAATGATCCTATAAGATTATGTCTTCCATTTTATTACCTGGATTAAATATGTTCTTGTTTATTTGCTCTTCTATGACAGTAAACTGGAGACCTTTAGCTTGTTTGTTGTCTTTTTCAAATTTAGGAGACACTATTCATTCATTTTATGACAAATTTATGGGGCAAACAACTGAACGGTTGATAAAGAAAGTCAAATGAATTGATCAATAGTCGAAGTCCTAGTTTCTGCCAAAAACCTCTGAAGGTTTGATTCAAATTAAACCTGAGATTTGATGACATGATCTAGTCCATTTTAAAGATTAATCTGACCCTGGATTGAAACTGAGAGTCAGATGAGTTGTGATTTGCTGTCACGTCTGTCTGGTTTGTTGTCAGAAAGCAGCGGCAGAGTGAAGACGGAGGCCGCTGTGCTGAATTCTGTTCTGTTAAATAATCACGATGAATAATGAAGATGTGAGCGGGCCTGGCAGATCGGGCCTCCTGGGCGGACATTTAGTGTCAACCTGACAGGTCTCAGTGCAGCTCGGGGACGAGAGGGGGATGAAGTTGTCTCCATATTAAGCAGGCAGATTAGACCCGTTAAACGGAGGGCAGCGTGGCGAGGTGGCGAGCGTGGACCTCCGGGGTCTGCATCTCATCAGGTGAGCCTGAGGGCGGAGGTAGTGAGGAGGAGGAAGAAGGGGGAGGAGTGGGGCGGCCCGGCCTCTGGCCCGCCTCCACCACACCTCACGTCTTCTGCATCCACAAAACGGGAACTGACCCCGCGCTTCTGCCAGCCTCCGCCGCAGCTAAGCCTTGCCGTCATGCACAGGAGCCGCAGCGAGCTCCCATGAGCCTCCGCTCGCTCCCCGCCATCTGCCGTGATTTATAGAAAACGGCCGATGATTTATGGGCCAGTCATCTCACAATGAAGTTGTTCTCTTTCATTTGAGCGACCTCCCGACCTCGCCGCCACTCGCAGCCAGGTTGGGGGAAATGTGCGCTAATCATACACTATGAGGGCTTTCAAATGGGAGGAGGTGGGTGGGAGGAGGAGGTGGTGGAGGAGGAGGAGAGGAGGTGGAGGGCTTTAATGAAATTAATTTTCAACAGTGTGTGCATACTGATGAAACAGGCAGGGCCTCTGCAACGACACGTGGCCACCGCTGAGAGACGCTTACTGAGCTCAAGGTCTGGCGGCGGCGAGGACGAGTCACCGCCAACACCGTCCCCACGCCCCGCTTTCATCTGAGAATCAAACACCCCATTAGGAGTGAGTGATCCAAGGAATGTGTTCAAAGATTCATCCAGCGAGTGTGCGATCACCACTGAGGCCTGAACACTTCAGCAGAGAGACAAAGACTGAAGTCTTCATTTCTACGTCCACAGAAAAACAATCCAAGTGAAGTGAAACAAGTCTGACAACAATTGACTTCACAGATTTCTGTGTCCACACAAATCACATCAACACAAAATAAATCAGATCATTTTCCAGAGTTTGATTCTAATCTTTTTACTTGAGCGTTACCAGGTGAGAAAAACAAACCAAAATTTCTAAAAACATTTACCTGTACTTATATGTACATTCTCTGAATTTTAAATGCAAATTTTCATAGATAAAAAGGAAATGTTTGCATTATTTTGGTGCTTTTGAGGTAAAAGACCTGGGCTCTGCTTCCATCCACTGTTTTTTAATTGCTAAATATGGAACATATGAAATGTTTTTATTTAAATATTTGACTCAATAAATTTAATATTTATAGGAAATAAACAAGAGGTTATTTTGGTTTTATTGTAGTTATGTATTATACTCATTATTGTTTTTATATTATTACCAGAGTTTGGCCTGTCATGTATTGCAAAAATACAGCTTGTAGATCGTTAATTTAAAAATAATTGGATGTTCAAATTCTGCAGTTAAGATACATATTTAATATTTAGTAAAATATGATTTCTAGTTATTTTAAAGTCTGTTTTTGGATCTTTGAAGAATAAACAACATTTATAGTCAGAAACATTAAAACCAAAATAATATGCATATGTTTATGACCATCTGTACCTGGTAGCAGACTGTGTCCATCGGTCCTTCTGTCTCTCTGTGGGTGACAAAGCAAATCCAGCTTGACCTCGTCACAGGTTCAAATCCCTGCTGCAGTGTCCTTAAGAAGATTTAATCTAGAAAGAATAATCAATAAATCAAGACCAGAGGAGAGCGACCAGAGAGATTCAAAACACTGAATTTTGAATCTGAAATTTACATTTTTAATTTTCTGAATTCAGTAAACCAGTCATCTCTGTACTGTAGCTGCAGCAGCAAAATAAAACATATAATAGACCCTGGTAAATCAAATGGTGAGGGCGCCATCTGGTGGTTAATACATCTTATCAGCATGAAATTAAGTTGTGATAGTCTGTCTATAAATTGTATTCGTGTTATTATTAGTAGTAATTGAATTCTTTAAATGCATATTATAAAATAAGAATCACTGAATGACATGTCCTAATGCCAATTAAATTGTATCATAAAAGGAATTTGCTTTGGTATTTTGGTGCAGAACAAATGCAGTAGTAAGAAAATAACTCTCACTGTAAACGAATGGGCAAAAACAGACAATGAGAATTTATTAGATAAAGGATAAAGTTAAATAAATATATATGCATATGCACCAATATCTGTGCAGGATATGAATATACACTGTGTACCTAATAAAGTGGCCAGTGGGTGTGTGTACAATAGGGTTTCAGTACAAACTCTGGTTTCTAATGCTGACCTTCTGACAATAAGGCTCTATATTTATTTAATATTTACAAAGATTCATAATGTCGTCGTCAAAAATAAAGCACAAGAGAAATACAACACACAATACAAATAAGCACATTTAAATGTGTGTGTGTGTCTTGTGTAATAAAGAGTAAAACGTACATGTGAAAATACTTCAAGTTGTAGCTTCATATTGTATGTGATACAATTAGACAGTAAACACTACAAACCGATCCGAACCAACCATGTACATGTATATATAGATAGTGTATGACAAGAAAAGTACAATAATATTAATAATAATAGTATAGCATACACATCATACAGCTACTATTAAACAGCATTTGACCAATACAACAGCATCAATTCTGTCAAATGACCTCAAAGACAAACCGTGTTTTTGTAAACTGCAGTTAAACGGGCGCCGTTAGCTCAGGCTAACAGCCGAGCCAATTAACCTGATTACTAGCACCCGTGTTAACCAAAGACTTCCGGGGCTCCGTACGACTGTGAACAAAATCCCCACACAACATTTACGGTTTATTTGTGGACATAAACTCAAAACAAAT
This sequence comes from Solea solea, assembly GCF_958295425.1. NCBI lineage: Eukaryota > Metazoa > Chordata > Actinopteri > Pleuronectiformes > Soleidae > Solea > Solea solea. Next base: position 1,238,538 of record NC_081135.1, on the reverse strand, counting down.
CCAACTTATCGGTGGCTTAGTGCTGTACGGTGCTAGCAACGATAGCTTTTTTAAGGGCTAACGGTTTTAGCTTTGACACGGAAGTTCAAAGTGCGTCACAACGAAATGACGCAAGAAAACGTCCATAAAATCAATAAACATAACACATATAAGTGTAAAAAACAGTCAAAATACCTTTAAGCAAACACTAAATAGTATTGTATATTGTTACGTCGTGAACACACACATTTTCTAAGTAATTGCTGTTCTCTGTTACCTTTTAAACCATGTAGTCTTTTACCTCTGGTGCGCGAGACCATAGATGCGCGAGACAGTGTTTTTTTCTTCTTATTCTCCGGAAACTTAACCTTTTTAAAAAGTATGTATGAAAAATAAACACAGAAATGAAATATATACCATTATATATAATAGTATTACGTCATAACAAGCAAAACACATCAGAAAATATAGTTAAATAAATACATTTCTGCGGTTTTTATTGAGTTTTAACTGTAGACGGGGATTGTTGTACTTGCTTCTTTTGTCCACCAGAGGGCGTAAAGAGACACAACTCCCATTACAATTCAATGATTCACATTACAAATAAAATATCTATAATAGTCAGTAAAATAATTTAAAAACCAAATTATTTAAGACGATAAACTTCCTTTAATTTAGTAGACTGTCATATTAATTTCAACTTATTCATCTCAAAATTACTACACACATTTTAATAATTCTATAAAGATGAATTAAACTTTCAAATGAGCAAAGAAAAATATATAAGAAAATGTAATGAATTCAAAATGAGTAAATAATAATACGACATGATATCAAACAATAAAACAAAAGAAAATAGAGTAAAAAAATAAATAAAGCGGTTTCTGTTGAGTTTATGGTACTTACTGCTTTTGTCCACTAGAGGACGCAAAGAGACCCAAGTCAATGATTCACATTGTAAATAAAATTCATATAAAGTGTGTTAAACCTTTTAAGAACTGAAAATACAAGTAAATAATATTATGATCATAATAATATCATATCAACCTATGACAAATTTAATCTAACTTTAATATAATAATATGAATTTTTAATATAAACAGCATATAAATATAAAAAAACATTTTAAAAAAATGTAATAGAATATAAATCCTGCTTGTGTATCTTTGTGTAGAACAACATCATTTAATAGATTTAAATGATAATAATAAACACACGGTGATATCAATGTTTTGTTGATGTTTTCAAACAGTTTTATTGTTATTTTGGCGTGGAGTCGGTCACAGTCGGGTATAAAAACACTTTTTATTCACTGCAGAAAAAAACAAACAAAATCAGATGAGGAAGAAAATAAAAGTTCTGCGAAGTTTTCTCACAGGTGAAAGAACCAAACAGGTAAATATCATGTAAATAATCACGTAAATATCATGTAAATATGTACAGACAAACACAGGGCGTATATAAATACTGTGCAGCACTAAAAACTAATAAAAACAGGAGCCATGCAGTCAGTGTGAGTGGTTTCTACGGAAACGCCTATTTACACAAGTGCATCATCATGAGAACGTGTTGTCGTCACATTAGTGTTTTTGCAGTGTAGTGATGGAGGGTGTGTTAGCGGTAATGTTAGCGTTAGAGCAGGTCTGCTATCAGAGGAATCGCACGCACGTCGTCCTTTTTGCTTTGCGTCAAACTAACGTGAGAAAACAATGCAAGCACTACTTATGACCATTTAGTTTCAGGTCACGTTTTATACAAACAAACATGGACGTTTTTTTTATTTGTGTCACGTCAGTAAACAATCTTTTTTCCTTTTGATTGTTTTCTTGCCAAAAATCTGAAAAGACTATTTTTGTATGAACTTTCTGCTTCTATCAGGCGTGAGAAATAAAAACCTTATATTTGAAGTGTTTTTCTGACTAAAATGTAACATAAAGTGATTTCTCTGTTAGGAACATTTCCTTTTAATTAGCGCAATCATATCGTCAGTATTTGTAAACATTTTCAAAAAAACATGGTAGCTAATTTAACAGAATTTACACATTCAAAAAAAAAAAAACATACTGTATATATTAAGGCAGATTTTTATATTTATTGTGATAACATTGCAAATTGCAATTATTTTGATCAGGACAAAAAAAATTGCAACAATAAGTCCCACCCCTCTATTCGAAGCTCCTTCCCCACATACTGGAAGCTGTGATTTAATAAAGACATTTTTAAACGTTAGTTGTTTTGATAACGTAATGTTTTTTTTGTCGTATTTGCGAACAATTATCACAATAATATCGCAAATTGCAATAATTTTTGGTAAGGACAAAAATAGAATAAGTCCCACCCCCTATTGTTAAAGCTCCGCCCCCAAATACTGGACCTATTTGTGAGCATCTTCTAATCGCGTAGTCAGAAATAATACGTATAATTATCACAACATTATCATGAATTGCAACCATTTTTCGTGAAATGATAAATATATCATCCCGTATCGTATTTATTAGCAACATAACAGCAGCTACACTTTTAAAAATAATTTAACCTATAAATCCCACCCCCTCTTGTTAAAGCTCTGCCCCCAAACACTTGGAAGTCATGTTTATGTAACATTATTATGTTTTCTTACGATGATTTTGTCGGGGAGAAATAATTAACATTGATCCATAAGAGTCCGCATTCGTGAACGTCTTCTAGAAGATTCACATAACGAACAAAAGAAGAGGCTCCACCCACTTCCGTTTACGAATCCACAAAAAGAAAATTGAAGCACAAATTATCGCAGCAATATTGCGTCAATAACTTCTGAGTCTTGGCAAGAAAACGAACGACATGAACTCTGTCGTGGCGTGTTTGTTTTTCCCGTGGCTAGTGCGTTATCCGGGTGGAGTTAAGTATTTTGTGTTTTTGCTTGTTTTTTGTTTGTTAGCATCATCAGAAGCAGCGGTAACGTTTTTAAAATAAAGAATAAAACAGGTAAAGAACGATCGGTGAAGAGTGCGATGTAAATATACAGTGGCTGGATTTATCGCAGTTTATTGCTAGTCCAAACATAGAACGCGGCGCTCGTCCTCAGAGGCGTCGGCATTAACTCGTCCTTCACATTTTTCGTGGTCGAAATCGTCATAAAGAGACTCACACATTCAAAGAGACAGTGAGGACCCACGATAATGAGAATACGAAGACTAATAATAAAAACACGACGTACGTTATAAATACAGAAATATTTTGGAATGAAACTCAAATGACAGTAGTTTTAAACTCGACAGCAGACAATTCTAAATCGAAATAAACTCCCACTTTAATCAGAAATTAATGTTTACGTTCACTTCCTGTCGCCATTTTTGACTTCTTAAATCAGTAACAGGAAGTTGTTTTTTTCCTTAATTTTCTGTTTGGATTGAAAAATGGGAGAAAAAAACATGTGCGCATCAGTAACTAAATCTGATAAAATCTTTACGCTTACAATAAATAAATGTTTTGACCACAATATAAACCAATATGTTTGTTTTTTATCACGAATAATCCAGATTAAACCAGATTAAAGTCACATGTGAACATTTGCCATCAGGAAATGATTAATATTGTTGTTGATTAATTGTTGGTTTTTAGTGGCACAGTTAAATTACAAATACATACATAAACAGTATTTATATGTATATATGTATATATATATATATATATATATATATATACTGAATATTCAAATTTCATGTAACAGTGTTTGAACTGAAGTGATTTTTGATTCAAAAGTTTTTAAACATTTTTCAATCCAGGTAGAAAAACAATGATGAATCAATGATTCATTCAAATATAAGCACTAACACTGATTCTTCTGCTGGTTCTTGGGTCTAAATCATTGGCCCGCCAAGTGATCATTTCATATAAAGTCACATTTTGTAGTCGGCATTAATCTGTACGCAGATTTACGCTTTAACTCCGCCTCTAAAGGACACTTCCCTCAATTTGAACGTTAAAATGATCGATTGATCTGATCGTGAGGAGGCAGCAGCGCTCGTTCAGAGCTCTTTACATTCAATAAATGATCAGGTTTGATGTGTCAAAAGCAAAGAAATCTAATAAAAGAGAATGAAATACTGACAGACGCAGGCGTTTTTCCTTCACCTCCCTCGACCTTGAACTCACCTCGCGACCTTAAAACGTTTACGATCGTCGGCTGAAAGTCGGGGGCGATGGAGACGTGGAAGCTGAAGTTTTAAGGCTTGTGACTCAAACGCAGTCGTGACGACTTTTATCAGCAAAGAAAAACCACAGAGAGACAATCGCGCTGTCGTCCTCGCCGGAGACGTGGACGGATCAGCTGGACAGAGACGACGCGGCGCGTCAGTAGGAGGAGATGTCGGAGGAGCTGCTGCTGTTGCTGGTCGACGTCTGCGCTCGCTTGATGTACAAGTTCAGCAGCTTCATCTGAGGACGACACAACAACGGCACAGTGAGAGGATTAAAGGACCAGTGTGTGGGCGTGAGAGACATCTAGTGGTGAGACGGAAGACTGCAACAAACAGACCAGAAAGAATGTCTCTTGTTTGTTTGTTCTAACTTCCGGTTAGAAATGGAAGACACAAGCTCTGGCACAAAAAGGCCGCCTCTGTGGTACACCTTAGTCTTCTTCTAAGGCTAAGAAAAGCTACTTTTTCTTTTCTTTTAAAGCTTCTTACCTCTACTGTATGCTTCCACTTATTAATAAATACTAAATGCAATAAGATACATGACGGTTTAAAATTCTGCCTCACAAGACGTCTGAAAACAAATAATAACGACGGATGTGACGTCACACTCTTTTATGTCGTTCACCACCTGATAACTCTAGGTTTTCTAAAAGCTACTACAAGTCAAGTGTATGCTGTGATACACGTTGATGCTTTGTGCTTGAACGCAGCAACAGACACATAAAGACATATAAAATACAGATGACACAGCGACCACTGCTGGATAAAACAACATTTGTGACAGGAAGAGGAAGCGAGCGTACCTTGCTGCCAGTCAGCTGAGCCAGATACGGCTTCAGCTCCTCCCCCATCACAGAGTAGATGGCGACGAGGCAGAAGACGCTGGCCTTCCTCACGCTGCTCTCCGTGTTGTCGTAACCCTGAAGCAGCAGACAAAGACCACGCCCATCAAACACAAAAACATCTACACGGTGACGGTGACGACAGCGCTGCAGCTCGATGGTTTCTCACCTGCAGGAGTCCTGGAATGACGTCAGGCAGCAGCTGGTGCAGCGGCTCCTTGGTGATGCGTTCGATGGCTCTGGTCTGCATCTTAATAGCAGCCAGGTTGATGGGATAGTCGGCCGTCTGCACTATGGGACACAGAACCTTGATGCACTGATCAGGGAGGATGGAGCTCGCCAGTGTGGACGCCGCTTCCTCCGCCGCCCGCACCACCTTTGACCGCCAGAGGGGGGAGATGGTCATTAATAAAAAATAAAACACTGGTTCTAACATGAGGTTCTAAAAAAGACAGTGACCTCCTTGTGAGAGTCTTTGTGAGCCTCCAGAGTCTTCATGATAGTGAGCTCGGCGTAGTTCTTGAACCGAGCCGGTTCGTTCCTCAGGATCTCCTTCAGGACTCGCAGAGACAGAGCTCGGATCGTGTGCTGAGAGAAAACAGTCGGCTTAAAACATCTAAACAGGAAGCGTTCGCCAAAACCCAGTGATGGTAAAGTGCTTGTGTCCTCACGTCTTTGTCTCCCAGCGTCTCCAGCAGCAGCAGCAGCATGGTTTTGAAGTGTTCCTCCCACACCAACACGCTGTCCTCTCTCACCACCTTCAGCAGCTCCAGCAGGTTCCCTCGACGCTCCTCAGGCCCTCGCTCCCCCACCTGACCCTGAGAGAGCTCCTTCAGCAGCTCCCCCACCAGCTCCAACTGCTCCGAGGGACTCGCTGCACGGGGGAGGGCAAAGGTCAAACACAAGGACTTAAAGGATAGTTCAGGTTTTTAGTTTGAGTTTTAGAGTTTAACAGAAGATGCAGCTCATAAAATCTACGTCAGTTTAAGTCTACGATATCTTAAGAACATGTTCATGTCTGTATCTCACTGTCAGACAGACTTTTCCAACAGGAAACTGAAGTTTGTAAACCACTCACTCTCCCACACCAAAGCCCACAGAGAAAATCAGTGATTTTAACGTCTCACACACACAGGAGTTGTTGATCCACTGCTGCCTCCATCACTAAGTTCTAATGTCTTATTATTTTGAATTCAGCATTTGAAATATTTAATTTAGACTTAACTCAGTGACACAAAGTGACCACACGAGGCAGCAGTAGATCAGCAGCTCCTGTGTCTGCGTGAGCTAAAATCACTGATTTTCTCTATGGGCTTTGGTGTGGGAGAGTGAGTGGTTTACAATCTCAAAATAACACATCGCTAATATCATTAATATCAGAAACATGTAGAGCTCTCACTGGGGAAACTTTTCGGGGGCAGGATCTTGTTTTCAACACTTTCTTGTCGACGCCCTGAGAAAGAAAAGACGACACATTTAAAACACAACAACATGATATAAGTGACGCACAAGCGTCAAAAAGTCGACAAAAGCTTTACCGTCGACAGCGTCCTCATATAGCGCCTCCTTCAGGGCAGCTTTGTCCACCGTGCTGATGCTGTCAGTATAGTTGTAGGGATTATAGTCACGGAAGCGCGGGCCGGTGAAGGAGCGCGGTGACGGCGTGTTCAGCAGCGACGTCTTGTTGTCTAACGCCGTGCGTCCGCCCTCCATCAGGTCAACACCAGAGTCTGAAGACGACGCCACACCGGCCTGAAGAGCAACCAGCGTTCATTTGTGAAGACCAGCTCCATACTACAGAAGTTTTAACTGGTCATGAGCTAAGCCCCGCCCCCTCTCACCATGCCATCCCTCTTGCCGTCGCGCCTCAGCGGCTCCATCAGATCCTCTTGGCTGCGGAAGCTGAAGTTCTGGATGGCCTCAGTGACGCCGCGCAGCGAGCTGTAGATTTCCTCCGAGTTCAGGTTCTCGCTGTCGTACTCCAGCATGCTGCGTGCGGCGTGAAGGGGCGGGGACAAACGTGGTGATTAGAGAACGTCATCACGACACACACACACACACACAGATTCACGTGTGAATGGTGCACGTGCGCGGCCGTGCATGTCGACACACACACACTCACACAGGTGGAGTCACACAGCAGCACAGACACATTTAGTTTTTTAAAAACAGGAAGCCAACGATGGACAGGAAACAGTTTGATCAGATGGAAACATTAAGTGCTGCAGCAAAGCAGGAAGTGATGGTTACACAGTACGTACAACTGAGCCTCAGGAGAAGGGGGGAAGAGGAGGAGGAGGAAGAGGAGAAGGGGGGACGGGGTTACCTGGGTGAGTAAGCTCGCCGCAGTGCCTTGAGGGAGGAGTGAGCAGTGGGTGGAGGAAGAGGGGGGGAGGGGAAGGGTGGAGGAGGGAACTTTGAGAGACCGTCTGCGCTCCAGCCCCATAGACGACTGCAAGCGGCCACCAGGGGGAGCAAGAGGAGGGGGGGAGAAGAAGAAGGGAAGCCAGAAGAAAAGACCGGTATGTGAGGATGGTGGGAAAAAAGGAGAAGCAGCATCGGTCAGTCAGTCAGTGTTAGTGCAAGCAGGTGGAGATCTGCTGCCACAATCAGGCTGCTGCACAACAATAACGTTCATAAAAATATAACAAATTTGACTTTTTGTGGTTTTGCAATTTAAGAATCTTGAGGTGTTTTTTGTATAAAAGTAAAAACCTCTGACGACACAGGAACTTTCTGAACCTTCCACTCAATCACTGCGACACCAGGTGTTCCTGTGCCTCCTCACCTGGGTGAGAGTCCGCCGTGGGAGCAGTTGGTGGGTGAGGTCAGTGGACTGCTGCGACTGCTCGACTGTCGAGGTGGAGTCCGACCCATCGAGTTACAGGGAGACGACTGTGGGCACACACACACACACAGCAGGAAACTTACATTTCAAGAGTTCCGTACACACGAGAGTTTCCTTTGGAAACAGTCGAGTTGCATCAAGAAAATCAAGATAAATGTATAATCATAAGTTACAGTGGGAATTCTGTCTGAAAAAAACCTGTTCCTTTGAGTCTTTACTCCTCATTACTCATTGACAATTACTGGACTTAAATACAATGAATAAGTGAATTTGATCAATTAAAACTCAATTTGCAGTGTGTGTGTGTGTGTGGGTGTGTGTGTGTGTGTTACCATGACGATGCCACTGTTGGCGCTGGCGTTCCTCAGGTGGTTGTGCAGCAACTTGGTCGTTCCGTCCTGGAAGGTTTTAGGCAGAGCTCCGAGCAGCATGGTGAACTCTGGTGTGTTCAACTCAAACAGAGCGATCAGCACCACCTGAGCTGCCTGTACACACACACACACACACACACACACACACACACGTTCAACATTCATGACTTGAGGGGACATTGACTTACATTCATTTCCTGGAGACTTACGCTAACCTTAACCACAATTACTACTGGCCTAATCCTAATCCTTTTTGTCCCCATAATGCAACTGTGTAAACAGGTTTAGGTCACACACACACACACAGTCTCTTACTGGTAAAAAACAGCAGAAAAACCATGTTCTTGATCTGCATGTTAAGAAGCAGGTTTGCTGCAGAGCACGTTAGAAACAGTTCAGTACACAAACCAAACCTCCGTTCACACATGTAAGCAGCAGGGGGCGCTGCTACCGTCCATTCCAGCTGTTCTCTGAGGTTGCAGCTTCCCAGTTCATGTAGGAAATTCAAACTAAAACGCCCACCATGAAGTTGTAATTGCAAATTGTCAAATCTTTCCAACGTAATGAAAAATCACAGTTGATGTAGAACTCACATCACTGCCCCCTACTGGTGCTACTGTGTTTTTATGTATGAAAATACCATGTCATGAAACTTAGCAATAACCCTAACATTAACCACTAAATAACTGCAGAATCTCTGAATTTAAAACAGAGAGTAACAGAAATATAGTGTTTTTTTCCTTTAGGAGCAAAACAAACTGAAAACTGTGATCCAGAAACTGGGACACGAACTGTACCATGAGCGTGTTGAAGCGTTTGCACCCCCCCAGTGCACATGCAGCTCATCTGTCCCACTTTAGAGTAAAAAAAAACATTTCAAGTTTCAAGCAGAAGCTGGAAAAAGAATTTTTTAAATCATGCGAAATCTTTCTGTAAAAGAAACGACCGGTAAGTTAGTGTCAGAGTTAAACGGTCAGTGTCATGCACACGGAGACGTTAGAATCATCCTCTGTGAGCTCAGTCCTGATGAAACACAGAGCAGTTAGTGTTAAAAAAAAAAAAAAGCCTCCACAGAGCTGAGGTTCCAGCAGCTTTAAACCTCTGCTCGTGCTGTTGGACGGAGCGGAGCGTCTACCTGTTTGCACCTCTCCTCCAGGTTTCCCTCTCCTGGCAGAGAGGCCACAGTGCTGCAGCGACCTGAGAAATCCTCCCCTGCCCAGTTGTGAAGGGTCTGGGAGTTTGGTGGATGAGAAACATCCAGAAAAACATGAAAAACAAACTTCAAAGGAAGCCGGGTGGAGGATGGGGGTGGAGCTCCACGCCGTCAGGACCTCTTACCTTGCGGACGTCGGAGCTCTTTGGCTCGGTCGTCCACGTGATGATGCGCGAGACGGCGAGGCGCGTCTCGCTGGAGTTGACAAAGTCGGACGGGTCCATCTGGCGAGCGAGAGCCTCGATGTAGCGCAGGATGGCCACCTTCACCTTCAGGTTGGGCGTCTGCGTCTGGTCCACGATGAAACGCATGAGGATGTTGAACTGCTGCTCGTATGAGAAAGACTCTCTGTAGGGAGACGCACACACACACACACACACACATAAAGAGAGGGGATTTCACTTAACATGCAAAAACGATCATGACGATCCTGATCATGGGACTTCAGTGATGAAATATATCGTCTCCTGCTGACCTGGTGACGTCCAGAGCCTTCTGGACTTTGGCCTGGACGGAGCCCAGCAGGTCTGCTCCCATCTTCTTCAGCAGCTGGGTGAGCAGAACAAAGAGCCAGTCCTGCAGGTCGTCTCTGTGAAGAATGATGAAGTCCACCAGAGTCTCCAGGAACATGCTGAACACCTGACACAGAAAGACACAGAGGTGATGATGGTGATGGTGATGGTGATGGTGATGGTGAAGGTGAAGGAAGAGGAGGAGGAGGAGGGGATGTGAGAGGAGAGGACACAAACAGAGGTGACGGTGAGTACACACTTACTCTCTGGAGTTTGTTAGAGTCCACAGCAGTGACGAGGTGAGACGTGCAACAACCACAACAAAAAACACAAAAACACTGTCTGTTAGTTTGTCCAGCGGTTAGTTTTTGTGCGACAGCAGCTGAAACAGATGATGATTTCAACTCACCTTACTGTGAGGGTCTGCAAACATCCTGGTGAAGATCTCACACAGTCTCTTCAGCTCCACGCGACTGTACCACACACACACACACACACACAACATAATAAAGACAGCTGTAACAATCACAAGGTTCAGTAAGATAAATCTTCTATTTCAGCTTTTAAACTTCAAGATTGTACAAAAATAATGCAGAATATGTGAAAATTCCTTCATCTAAACTATTACAATAATCTGTTTACAGGATGAGTATCCTCTACTGACTAAAGGTACCTGAGCATCCTCTGGCTCTTGAGCAGGTTCTGCAGTCCCAGCAGACCCTCCTTCCTCTCAGACCAGTTAGAGCTGGCGCAGTGGTTCAGGACCTCCGCCACGTCCACGTCCTGGCGCAGGTAGTGCGGCGCCATGCCGCCGTTGCGCGAGCCGTACGAGCGCTCGGAGCAGGCGCTGGACGCATCGCTGTTGGCGTCGTCGTCCGAGTACATGCCAGGCGACTCGAAGCGCCGCCGCGCCGGGCGTCGCTGCTATAGAGGGGGAAGAGGGGGAGAGACAGAGAGACAGAGAGGTTAGCATACGGGAGACGTGAAGCCACAGGGACACATGCAGGTTTCTGATGACAGGATGTGATTAACAGCTGAGACACTGCAGTCTCAGCATCATGATGATGATGATGATGGTGATGATGATGATGATGATGCTCTGCATGCACTGAGAGAGCGGAGGATTTATTTGTACCTTACTCCTGGAGTCTCCTAACAGCTGAAGTCCAGGAGAAGAGAGAGCACAGAGGGGAGTTACTGCAGGGCTGAACCACCTCTACACACTCATCACTTTTTTAATTCACATTCATTCTCACCAGAGCGTCTGCCACCGCGGCCTCCACCTCAGTGCCCGTGTTGAGGATTTTCATGGCGTTGACGGAGGCCGAGATCCGAGCCTGGTGGGAAAGTCGGTCTGAGGAAAGAAAGACAGAGGAGACGTGTGGGATTAACTTCAGCTGCCGGTGACGTGATAGTTCAGTTTCTTGAAGTCTGGTTGTATGAGACTCGTGCTCAGTGAAAACATGGCAGAAAAAATGATTTTAGCCACTTAACAAAGCAAAATACATAAGCATAACAAAATACTCAGACTTTTCCAACAGGAAACTGAAGTTTGTAAACCACTCACTCTCCCACACCAAAGCCCATAGAGAAAATCAGTGATCTTAGCTCTGGTCTATTGCTGCCTCGTGTGGTCACTTTGTGTCACTGATGTATATCTAAAGTAAGGATTTTAAATGCCGAAGTGACAAAATAAGACATTTGATCTTAGTGATGGAGGCAGCAGTGGATCAACAACTCCTGTGTGTGTGTGTGATGTTAACATCACTGATTTTCTCTATGGGCTTTGGTGTGGGAGAGTGAGTGGTTTACAAACTTCAGTTTCCGGTTGGAAAAGTCTGTCTGACAGTGAGATAAAGACGTGAACATTCTTATGATATCATAAACAAATGTAGATTTCATAAGAAGAGTCTCTTGTCTGTCACTTATACACTTCAAAAAACCTGAACTATCACCTTTAATGTACTGAAACAAGGAGAGTCACAGTTCTGAAACTTTATTATTAAGGTTGGGCTTCAATCAATAAAATAAAATAATAAAATGATTATACATCAAACAATAAACCCAAATAAAATAATAAATAAATGAATTATAAAAAATAAACAAAATGCTCAAATTTTAACACAGCAGCCAGTAAATGATTAAATCAGCAAAATGAAATATTTAACACAAAATGTACCATAAAAAGCTTTGAACAAGCTGTAAATTTAAGGATGAAGTGAAAAGTCTAATATTGACCGTCTCATTTTAAAACCAGGAGCCAGGAGGTCGACTTGTTTCATGCAGGGAGAGGCTGCACGGAGCAGGACGACTCCGTCAGCCACATGAATCACCACACTGTTTGTTTGTTTGTTTGTTTGTTTGTTTGAGTGTCAGGCTGACGGAGTGAACCTGCTCCCAGTAAAAACCTCACTGGTCACCTGAGTAGCACTCTGCTGACGAGAGGGCGCTGGTGGAGCGGGAGTGACGCCGCGTCACTGCAGGAGGGAAACACTGCCACTGTTAGCATCATACGCTAACTGACTGACTTTTAAACACTCATCTGTATCTTTAAAAAAACACTTTATAACACATTAGCTGCAGAGAAGAGAGCAGAGCGATTAGTAGAAGAGACAAGAGTGTGGACGTGTGAATACAGAGCAAGCAGAGAGGACCGGGACAGAGGCTTCAAAACCACCGTCAAATACATTCTCTGTTGATACGGCAAAGAATCAGTACCGTGTACCGATAAACAATGACAGGGTTTGTTGGTGGGTGGGGCTTCAGGACCATACTCACCCAGGGGGGAGAAACCCCTGGTGGGGCTGGTGTCGCGGCTGCTCTCGCGACTGGTTTCACGGCTGCAGCCCTGACTCATGCTCGGTCGAGGGATTCGACTGCGGGCTGGAGAGACGACGCGGACACAGAGACAGAGACGGACAGACAGACACAGAGCGACAGAGACACGGAGAGCAAAGCAGGGGGAGAGTTTAGCTTGTAGCACATCCAGCCAGTTACTGACAGAAATGTTAGTCCAGCGGGAGAATGAGACTGAGAGTGTGTTAGGACAAAGAACCGGGAAAACAAGTGCTGCTGCTCGCCTTCAAGAGGAAACTACAGGATAATATTCTCTGGTTTTTACCATAATATAGTAAAACCTGGAGATTGTGAAAAGGAAGACTGCTTTCACACATTCTTCAGCTCCAGCTTTTTAAACAGTGTTTGATTTGCACTCAGCGTCTTCCTCACCCATTCCTGATCTGGAGGGACTGGTCTCTCGGCTGCAGCCCTGACTGCGGTGACCTCGAGGCCGGCTCTTGTCTGTCAGACTGGTTGACGTGTTGGGGTTTGTGGCGGCGGCGGCGGTGCCCATCGTAGGTCTTGGTTTTCTGCCGTAGGTGGCGCTCAGCAGACGACCCGGAGAACCCGAGCGACTCCCGGCTGAAACGCAGCGAGAGGAATCAAAGTGTCAGTGCAGACGAGGGAGAGACGGATTTAAACACGGACAAACAGACACGAGACGCAGCAGCTACTGACGCTGAGACTGTGACACGACCTTCCCTCTGCTACGACCGCGACTGTCCGTCACACACGGACCGTTTCCTGCGCTCGTCCTCCGGGTTCTCACTCGACCTGAGGGAGAGAGGAAAAACAAAAAGACAAGAAGAGACAGAGGATGAACGTGAGGACAAAGAACACTGCTGCTGTTTGGACTCAACGCTTTCTACTCATGCAGAAACAAGAGAGACAAAGGGACAGAGAGAGACATAAGAAAAATGAAAGAACAGACAGAAAGAAGAGACAGGGACAGACAGGGAGACAGAAATAAGGTCAGAAGAACAAACAGACACAGATTTGGACCAGAATCAGCTGAATGTATCTTTCATTAAAAAAAAAAAAACTTTATTGACTCTTTAAGGAGAATCGAAACTTCAAATGTCCATAGTAACCCAAGAGACATGTGTTTTTGGTCTCCTGATATTTGTGACATTGTGAGACGGACGTCCACTGTCATGCACTGACACTTCATCACAGAAGACCCCAGAGCTGATGGAGGGTGGGAGGGGCTAACACACACACACACACACACACACACACAGCTTACCATCTGCATTCACAGACCATGAGGCGTCTGACAGGTGGGCGGGCCCAGGAGAGACACAACAGGGGGTTAAGGGTCAGAGGTTAGGTTAGCGTTAAATAGAGAGAGAGAGAAGGTGGGACTGGTAATCTGATTAACTGTGAGTCACCTGATCTGATTAGTTTTCTCCACAAACATCAGCTTCTGCCGAGTTATTACATTAGATGAAGTTAAGGACACAAACTCATGAGTCATGAGAGCACACTCCTCTGTTACAGGGAGCCACTTTAACTTTTTATTTGATAAAACTTAAAAAAAAGGAATGAGGAAAGTAGTTCTGTGGCAAGCAGTCTTACCCAGAGAAGCATAGGATCCAGGAGGAAGCGCCGAGGCCGCGCTGAAGGGAGAAGCTGAGGACACAGAGGGGACTGTGGGCATCCTGGTGCGGGCTGTGGCAGTGGTGGCGGCGTTCACGTCCACGTCACTGCGAGAACGTTGGAGGGAGCCTGGAGAGGAAGCTGCGGTGGCGGCAGTTCTGGAGGAGTGAGTGGGTTTGGCTGGAAGAAACCACATAACAACATCAGAGAGCGTAAAGACGCGACAGGCCGTAAATATGAGTTCAACAAACCGTGTTTACTTCTGCTGGTGTTGCTTCTGGTGCTGCTTTTGACAGACACGGGTCGACTGAGGAGACAAGAGATTTGAAAATGAGGCAAAGGTCGTATTATCAGACAAATATCAGTGTCTGATTTGGATCGATCGCGGAGGAGGAGACGGAGGAGGCGGAGTCTCACTTGAGGCTCTCTTGAGAGGAGGAGGAGGAGCGGTCAGAGGCGGGCAGTGACATCAGACTGTCCCCGCTCCTCAGGTGAGCCTGCAGAGCTTTCTGATAGGACGACTCCAGGCCCTGGAAGAGCTGCTCTGCCTCCCTGCTGAAGTGGGCGTGGTAACTCCAGTAACACCTGCGAGAAACAGGGGAAAAAAACGTGTTTCAGATTCACAACGCCTGTCGAGGACCCACTTTACTGATCATTCATATTTAATGTAGCTTACTTTCTGGCCACAGAGCGAGCCTCGGCGTCTGCATCGTGAATTCCTTTCTTTATCGTCTCCATCACAACTGTCCCATGTCTGCAGGACCACGAAAAGAAACAAAGCTTTCAATATAGTGCTGACTTATCGCTTTGTTTCCAGTTAATGTTAAAAACTGAGATTTTAACCATTTCTGACCAACATTTTGTTGTTATTTATGACTTTATTAGTATCATTATAATGAATCTATAGACGTGAACATGTTATAAACACATACAGGGGGTCATTAAATTCTACTTTAAAGATCATATCTCATTGTCTGTCGTGTGATTAGTGACTGTCAGACACTCAGACTCAATCGATGAGAACCAGATCTTTCCCCTGGTACCAGGATCAGCTCAGGTTTCTCCCTGGTGGCAGCGGCGGCAGGAAGCAGCCAGTCAGAAACACAATGAGGCTTTTTGGAGGCAGAGAGAGAGAGAGATTCCCCCCTGGCATCGCCATGGTAACCACTGAGGTCGACGATGGCCTGACCAGTGTCATATTTCCTCAGGAGGAACACCGGGTCACCATTTTTATTTTGTAGTAAGCTGTGTGGAGTTCTTATCGTTCTGAGCGTTGATCAGGTTTGATCAACTAACGTTTTTAACATTATATTGTAATGTTTTTAAACAGTCCTCACCTCTCCAGTGAGCTGGTCTGCCACTCCTGCAGCATCAACTCCAAAAACTCAAAGCAGCGTCTGAACGAGACACACACAAAAAACAGATCAATAAAACAAAACAAGGACGAGAGATAAATCAAACATTTGAAACCCACAACAAACCAAGATGATACCAAATTACAACGTATTTTTAAGAAATGAATACACCGGAAATAAAAATGCTCAAAATATGTGAAGAAAATGCGTCGAAGAGTAACGACAATAATATGGCAGAATAAAAAAATAAAAAAACTGAAAATGTGAAACAATATAAAATATAATATAAAAAAAAAGAATGTAAATAATAAAAAAATAAAAGAAATATATGTTTCACTAGAAACATGCCATAAATATAAAATAACCATCAATAAATAAAAGCAGAGAGAAGACGTGTCTCACCTCCTGACCGCCACAGATTTGGATGCACAGTTGGTGGCGATGATGGGGATGAGACGAGGGTAGTGAGTTTGCTGTGGGAAACAAAAACATCATCACACTGACGATGTGAAGTGACAGCTCTGACTTTTCTCTCAGCACAAATAAATCACAGTGTCGAAGTTGAGGTGTTTTTTTTATGTTTTATGGCACGTACTCTGAGGATGAGGCGGATGACGGCCACGCCGGACGTGGCCATGATTTTGGCACTGTTGGGAACCAGGTTGAGCAGCGCCGGCATGACGGCCTCCGCTGCGTGGTCGAAGCGGCTGCCGAGAACCAGCGACAGGTGACTGAAGACGGAGCAGAGACACGAGCAGACAGCGTCAGAGTGACTCGTCTCTGGAATAAAATCTACTCTATCTCTCAGCTTAAGCCCATGATATCTTAAGTGAGCTAAAATCACTGATTTCCTCTATGGGGTTTGGTGTGGGAGAGTGTTCCTCAAGCAACCACGTTCAAAGGGTTTTCTTACTTCTACGTATATATATATTTCATATGAATTAAATTATAAAGAAAAGAAAAACATATTTGATGCTTCAACCACGCGGTGATTCTGAACGCTGTATGTTGTCTCACCCCAGAGTGATGCAGGCTTCTCTCACCACCTGAGAGCGCAGGTCTTTGGCCGACAGCTTGAACGCCGCCTCCATGAGCCGCAGCTGCTGCGGGAACCCTTCAAACTCTGGAGCTCCAGCCAGGACCAGCGAACGCACCTTCTTCAGCTGTGAGAGAAGAGAGAGGGAGGAGGAGGAGGAGGAGGAGGGGGAGAGCGGTCAACACGAGGAGAGAAGATGAGGAGCACTGACAGGAAGGTGAGGAAGACTTACAGCTGCCACTCTCAGCTCCCAGTCCTTCTTGTCGTCCGACAGCACGTCACGTATCTTGGTCATGGCCTCGTCCACTTCTCTGTTGGAGTAAATCTGGTGGAGAAAGACGTAAAAACATGAAGGAGGCAGCAGAACGGACATATTTATGAAATAAATGTTATAGAAACAAACTGACTTGCACTGTGGGAACGTCCTCAAAGGCCTGGATGAAGTCGTCCTCGTCCACAGCTCCTGCTCCTGCTCCAGAGCCGTCCTTCCCTGCAATTAACACAATAAAATACAAATAAAACTCAAACACCTCCCAAATAACACACTGTCACATGGTCAACAGTTACCTGAATTCAACAAAAACAACTGTTTTATATATTTTATAGAACAGATTCACTCAGCAGTAAACTTCTGAATCTTCTGATTAGTTTTATTTCTCTTAATTTACCACATGATCTTAGATTAAATTTGAAACCCTTTTTAAGGTCAAGCCCAAAGGAACACAAAATTTAAATCACTCCGTCTTTCATTCATGATATTTTATTATGAAAGAATAATAAGAAACGGCAGATTCTCTCTGATGTGTGGAATCGTGAACATGTGACACAAACTACATGCAATTAAATTAAAGAAAGCAACAAACACAGAAAAGGAAAAAGACATAGAGAAATAGCAATAAAATAAAGTTAAAAACAAAACAATTTAAAAGTATTTACTACAATAAAGTAAATTAAACAAAGTAAAAACACCCTATAAAAAAGAGAAAAGAAAAACGCTGTGTTTAAAAATGAAAACTTGTTGTTTACTGTTGCATTTGTGCAATGTTAAGATAGTGTGACACTAAAGAGCTAAAGAGCTTCCTCTGACCTGCAGACTTGCTGCTGGAGGCGGAGCTTGGCCGGCGAAACGTCCCCATGCTCACCGTCTTCTTCCCGGAGAGCGGGGCTGCTTTGGACGAGGACAAGGAGCGGCCACCGTCCACCGAGTCATCGTCCTCGAAGTTTTTGTCTGCAGCGTGAAAAGACAAAAGGTGAGAGGGCAAAGGTCACGAGGCTGCTGGACAAACAACAAAGAGTCTTCAGAAGAAAAGACGCCATCGCCGACCTTCAGCTGACATTTCTCACATTCCTACATCAGCAGAGACTTGACAGCCAGCCCCTGTTCCACTCACACACACTTTACCGTCTTTATTTTCAGATTATTAAAGATTATGAGTCTGTGTTTGCTGAACTTTGACATGACAACGTTCCCAAATATGTTGTTTTAAGACACAAAATCAACACATGAAACAGTTTTATCAACCAATGAGTGACAGAGACACGAGAGCCTCCTCACCCTCTCACCCCCGTCACCACTGCCCCAGCACAGGAATCTGCCTGACAAGCAATCAATCCTCTTTAATTATTCAGAGTTTACACACACACACACACACACACAGAGGGCGTTGTGCCAACACATCAGTCATGTGACATCACGCTGCAGTTTTCCTCTCTTTACCAACACGAGGTGACACAACCTCACCTGTCGCCTGGATTCACAGTGAAACTCATTCAACTCCACGATTAAAACACACAAAACAAAACAGTTCCCAGGCTCACGACTGAATCTGTGACATCACAGGAGGCTTTGACCAATCACAGCAGGACTCTTCAGACTCTTCTAATATTCTATTCTGCTTCAGTGAAGAGTCGCACAATAAACTATCCAAACTAGTTTCCTGGCAAATCCTGCAGCTTTGATTCACTGTGATGCTGATATAGAACATTTATGTAAAAGCAACATAATCTTGAGCTGAATTTGTATGAATATTAAAAACCTGCTTTATTCTCTGACTGGAATCATCTGGCTCAGTTCCTTGAAAACACTTTTCAACAGGGCTGAAATATAATAGTTTACAAATAAAACTCACTATGTAAAATAACACAAGCTACAATTATAAAAGTTTCACTTGAACACACTGAACAGAATTTAGATTTTAAAGAACTGTGTGAAAAATCACAACCCTGTTTGTCATCCCGACATTTCAACACGTTCAATCATTTGTGACACAGCAGGGGAAACACGAGGTCTGAGCGTAAATATTGAAAACAAAGCACTCTGTCGTAGCTTGAGCTAATTAACAACACGGCTGATTAACAATCACTTAGTTTGTGTGTGTGTGTGAGATTCAGGCAGCAATTCATTTGAGAGCAGCCTGAGAAATCACCCTGCTGCTATGTTTACATCTCCTTTCTGCTGGATTTACAGCCCCCTCCCTCTATCACTGATTACAACCTCCGCTACAACGACCAAACAGCAGCAGCACAAACAGCAGCAGCAGTAAAAACAGCAGCAGCAGCAGCAGCAGCAGCAGCAGAAGTGACAGCAGCAGCTTACAGGAGCAGATCCGCCTGCAGACCAGTTTCCTCAACATGCTGGCAGACACACACGCAGACAGACAGACAGACAGTCTGGTGAAAGTCCTCCAATCCTCCAAAGGTCCTCACATCTTCTTCTCCTGCTCCTGAGGAGAGGCCAGAGTGGGGGGGGGTCCAGCAGATAAACCTCCCCCTCCCCTGTCAGGGAGTGAGTGCTGCAACGCTGCCTCAATCTTCCTCTTCCTCTCCGTCTTCCCTCGTCCTCTGCCTCACTTCACCAAACACACACACATTCACTCACCGGCAGAAGCAGCAGCAGACAGACAGGAAGTGGACGGAGGGGATGGAGGGAAGTGATGGAGGATAGAGGAGTGCACCAATGAGGGGAGAGAGGTGGGGTGGATTCCAGAGGAGGTGGCAGAGCTGGTGGGTGGAGTCAGAGATGAGGGACAGAGGCAGAGGTGATGATTCAGGAGAGGGGGAGGAGATGGAGAGACACCACTGCTCCAGAGGAGGCTGCTGTCATACGTGTAACATGTCACGTTACATGTGAAGTGACTGCTCCACCCTGTTCATCAACGACTCCATCAATCACAAAGTTTTGATCCTGAATCAGTTACTTAAGAGTGTTTCTGTGATTTCAGGCTCTTAAATGTAAGGTATGTTTGCTTCTCTTTCACAATAAAACCTGCTTTATTTCGAATTTTGAAAAAGCTGACGTTTTATGGACCAAACATCTGAATGAGAAAATAACCCACATATTGTTTTATTCTTGACAATAATCATTAGTTGCAGCCCTAATTTGTTTGAAACTAAATATGTTCTTTAAAAAATTATGTTGTTCAAAACAACACTGAACTCACTTCACAAATCTTAAAGTGATTTAATACAGATATTCTTCACTAATCAGTCTTAATCAAAGGTTCATGTTTCACCATTTAGTTTTAAACCTTTCACCTTGACATTTAAGGTGATATTTGGCCAAAAAAAGGTCTGAATCATTGTCCGAAAGTCTATCTACAATTATTTAAAATAAGATAAGTAAAATAAGGAATGGCCATCAGCGTCACTGCTCTTTCCACAGTTTTCTGTTTCATTAACAAATGGAATAACAGGTGAATTTCTAGAAATAATCAGAGTCATTAGCGGTTTACTACAGTAAGTAACTGCTGATGACCATCGCTTGATCAAACACAGTGAATGTGACCAAGTGTGAACCTCCTGCACCTGCCGGGTCACAGAGGAGCCTCTCTGGAGCCTGTGGCGGCTGAGCTCCTCGATGCTCATTCACAAAATGACCAGAGCAGAGGTGACGGTGATGTGTTCAGGAGCATTAATGCAGCGGGAGGACAGAGGAGAGCGTGGGAAAAGCTTCATCACCATCACTCAGAGCAGAGCGTACGGACACACGGACGAGGAATTATCTAGGGTTTTTTTTGTTGTTGTTGAATAAATGAAGTGGGGAAACACCCACTGTCTTTCACCTGCACCTCCTCACCAGTGGGAACAAAAGTGGGCGGGGTCTTTTCAAAGAACAGTGTGAAGTTACAGTCGCTGTTATCACCGAGCATCAGTTGAATTCCTCGGCATACACGATACATGATACAGCATCTCTACTTCAATGACTCTGTCTCTCACTTGTTTTGTTTTTGTTGACTTGTTTATGGTTTTAAGGGTCAGCCGTCTCACTTCCTGTTTCCTGTTTGGCTTCCTTCACCTTCCTTCTGTGAATAAGCTACGGTGGCCCTAATGGTCAGCACACAACACTTCAGAGGACACAGCGGTTCTAGCTTGTGATTGGACAGAAAACCCTAGTGATCATTCAGTGTCACTTCCTGTTTCTTTTTCTACCTAACCTTAGTGAGAACACCTGCTCACCAACACTGATACACAGACATTAGCCACAAATAACCAGTAAAAATGGCACAGTAATGGCAGCCAAAAACCCCCAAAACATCTCAGCTCCACTACAGACGACTTTCTGTGGTATGTGGGGTTGAGCTTCGACCGTCAGGAGTGCATCAGACAGCTTTTTAATGTTAGCTTTTACATACTTATTCACCTACTTATTACCTCGTCATCATTTGGTCATTCTTTCTCACACAGAAAATGATGTTGAGTGTTTTGGGGGCTGAGCTACGAACAATTGGTGAACAGAAAGATACATCAGCTGAATTTTGTTAACACGTCCACTGAAGAAACTCAATAATACCGTCTTAGCATTTGTCATTTTTGCTGCTGCTTTATGTTGTCAAACCTGCAACGTACAGAAACATCTGGTATGAACCTGATCGTCCGGTCAGAAGTGCTGCTCTCTCTCTCTCTCTGTGCGTCTCTTTCTGTGTTCATTATTCAGGAGGTTTCCACCTGTGCAACCCAAACCCCTGTCCTCGTCTCTCAACACCAGCCTGCAGGGCCTCCTGAGGCGGCCGTCCTTCGACAGAAACCTCCCCCACAAACAACCATTATTATTCTTACTGTAGCTGAACTCGCATGCTTCACACACTTCGTTCAACTTCATTCCATGAAGAAGAAAACCTCAGCAGTAAACTGACAAATGAATGAACATCATGTGCATAACGTTTGTAAACCACTCACTCTCCCACACCAAATCAGTGATTTTAGCTTGCGGGGACACAGGAGCTGCTGGTCTACTGCTGCCTCGTGTGGTCACTTTGTGTCACTGAAGTAAATCTGAACAAAGGCTTTTAAGTACCAAAGTCACAAAATAAGACATTTCACTTAGGGATGGAGGCAGCAGTGGGTCGACAACTTCCTGTGTGCTGTGTAGTTAAATCAACAGT
The DNA here is from genome assembly GCF_958295425.1 of Solea solea. NCBI lineage: Eukaryota > Metazoa > Chordata > Actinopteri > Pleuronectiformes > Soleidae > Solea > Solea solea. Next base: position 1,216,383 of record NC_081135.1, on the reverse strand, counting down.
TTTCTCTATGGGGTTTGGTGTGGGAGAGTGAGTGGTTTAAATATCGATAATCTATCAAAGTTATTCTGATTATGCAACACCACGTTCTGACAAAATAATTCAAATTAAAGAGAATATAACAAGTCACAATCCACACAATTACATCTAGAAGTTAACATAATCTCAGATTACTAAGAATGCTTATTCAAACCTGGTTCACTGCAGTGGAGTGTACGTGGCCCTCAGGTGAACAACAGTAAAGTGAGCGTTCCTGACAGAAACAGAAGGTGGAACTAAAGCACGTTTCTGTTCCTAAAACAGCCGCAGTAAACGGAAGCGCGCACGTCATGTGTCGCAGAACACAGCGATCACATGCATCACTCTCCTTCTTCTTCAGCCGATTCACTTCACTCATCCAACAGCAATTATTAACGGGGCTGACAACAGCAGTAATGTGAATAAAAGTCATGTGATGCAGGTGATAGGTGATAAATTTACCTGCAGGGACGCAGTGTAATAAAAACCTCCCTCACTTCACTGTGGATCTGCTGGAGCAGAAAGAAACACCAGCGTCCTCCTGACACAGCCACCCTGCAGCTGATGCACTGCTGCCTGCCTCCTCCCTTCCCCTCCAACCTGGTCTTGTGACTGTAGGGACAACAGCTGACACAACCTCTACAAAATAAAAGCCCCGGGCTGCCACAATAAAGTGCTTCAGCCTGCTTTCCCTCTCCTTATGTTAGACGTTTCTGCTTCTACTGTCTCTGGATCTCACTGTGTATTCCAGGTCATGTGTGATGCCTCACATGTCATGTCCTGAGTCTGTTTAATTTCTGTCTCTGTTTTTTTTAATCTTTTTTTAGGGTTTGCTTTCCTCTGTTTTTAAGCTACAAAAACAACACATCCTGCAGTTGCTCCACAATAAAAGCACAGTGGTCTGCTAGAAATACTTTAATTTTGAAAATCCAGTACAGTCAGGTAACTTGTAATGCTGCAGCAGAGTTCACTGTCAGTGTAATATGACATTTCCAACCCTTCAGGGGCGCCCTTTGTGTCAGATTATCTCCTGTTTTGTTTGGTTTTTAACAGTGGGGCTACTGTGAGATGAAAGCTGAGCCTTGTGACTTCAGTGATGAGCTCTGTCATACTTCAAAAGACTTAAAAGGTGTGTTTAGAGACAATAAGGTCAGAGCAAAAAAACACAGAGGGGCAAATTCTCTTTACAGTCTGTCACCTGCTTATTATATGTGATATTTTCCACAAGAATCAACCTCTGTCAATGAAACATGTCTCCAGGAGACGTGTTATTTTTACTCAAGCTCCACCCAATGTTGCCTTTTTGTCTCAGTTCTGTCAGCGTCCCTGAAGCAGCAGCATCATCATCAGCAGCAGCAGCAGCAGCACCTCCCACAGCACAAAGAAACCAGCTCAGGTTGCATTCCAACAGAAAGACAGTGACTGAGACGACTAAAGACAACTAAAAGAAAAGTTGGTTTTTTTTGCTCTAATGAAGCAGAGTTTGCGTATAAATATAACTCTGAGATTGACGCAAATGTCCATGTGAAACACAGCAGGACAATCTGACCCAATTATCTGGACATGTTGTGGAGTTTATGTCTTCAAACAGCTGAGTTTAAAGATAAGTCAAATGCATTGTATGTTATGCATTTACCCAGGAGTCCACATGAAACAGAAGACAGGAAGTGACACGTGAGCGAGATGATGAATGACAAGGTCCCACAAAACACCACCTCCCCTCACTGAGACCCACTTAAGGCCAGAGAAACTGATTACTTTCAAAGTGTCACATGTTGTCGTGTCCGCAGGCAACAACAAAACAACACCACACAAAAGCAAGGAGACGCTACCATGACGACCACAATCTTAAAAAACAGAGTGTGTAAACAGGCGGCGTGATCTTACCGGACAGAGGTGACAGGACCATGTTCCCCGACCTTTGAACTTCGTCAAATTTACTGAAGATGACATTCAGCCTGGAGACGAAGAGAAGGAGAGAGAATAAAAGTCTGACTTCACAGCAGTTTGTAGGAGACAATGAGTGACTGTTTTCTCTCAATGCCTTTTAACACTATTTATAAGATGTAAGTATCTCCACACAGCACTTGAACGCACCGTGACTGAGGCAGACCCTTCTTTCCCAGGTCAATGCGCACTCGCTCTCCAACGTGTCGGTAGATCTCGATGAGGCAGTTCATGGCGCCGTCTCGCACCTGAACGTCGACAACAGACACACACTGACCTTTGAAATTCTGTTTTACTAATAAGCACAATCAAGATTGATTAAGTTTTCTATTTTAAAAAGAGGACAATTATGTTTCCTACTGTCTAATGTGTTGTTTAATCCATTATATATTTCATATTTTGTATAGTTTGTGATGTCCCTGATTCTGTGCTCCTGAAACAAGAACCTCACAAATTTAGGATCATCTCTTATATTACAACTATTTGTACCTATGTTGCTAAAATGACATAATTTAGACGATGACATTTTGCTGTACACTCAAACATGAACACATGTGAGTGCGTTTGGCCTCAGGAAGGCAATTTCCCGGGCACAGCTTCCTGTCATTAGCAGGAAGTAGAATTCCGGTGATGATGGACTTCTGCAGAACTTTCTTAGACACCGAGTCACAGACTGAGTCCTACAGCAGTTACAGTGTTTCTCTACCAACTCTCAGTGTTTTTCACATGATGTGAACGTGTGAGAGAAAAGGAGGATTTAGAAAAGAGATCCCACTGAGATCCTGCTGAGCTGTGGTGTTTGAGTTTGTCCAGCAGGGGGGAGTAAAAGACCAATAATACACTGTAACAGCTTTACCTTGTTTCATCTGATCTATTATATAAAAAATGATTAAATTGGTTCCACAGTGGCGGTGACATGGAGGGACAGGGCGTACCTGACTGGTGGGGTCTCCGAGGAGGTTACAGATGTGAGGAACGATTTTACTGAGCGTCAGACTCTGAGATCCAAACCTGGAAAAGCACAAAGACACTGTGGTTACACTACCTTTGTTACACCTGAAAAATAAATATAAATGACCGTACTATTTTGAAGATGAACTGACAATTAAAGCTGATTTTATGAAGAAATGCTAAATAAAATGCTTTTCTATGTTGTTAAACTGAAATTTTGAGGTTTTACACTTTATTTATTTCAATAGTGAATAGTGAAAGGCGTGAACTTACACGTTTAATGTTGAGATGAGGCAGAGGCAGAGTCCTTCTCTGGTCCGGTTGTTCTTGTGTTTGAAGCCACCCACCATTCGCTCCCACACGTACTAACGGAAACACAGAAGAGGAGCAGACGTCATTTATACATTCATTTACCATCTCATTATAAACTCTCCTGCTGACCATATGGTCTAAGCTCAACCCCCAAAACTGGAGGTCTTTCTTTGTGTCCTTCATGCAAATTTCCTGCCCGAATCTTTGTTATGATTTAACGATAATGTAATGTTTGTGCACCTGTGGGTTTGCAGCCTGGTCCATGATCTTCAGCAGAAGTGCTTGGTCCTGGTCCCGAACTTGGTCCTTGGCGTCTCCGAGTCGATCGATGAGGCTCGGCAGAACTGAGCAGACACACACACAGAACAAACAGTCCAACATCATTCAACCTCTCCTTTCATTCCAGACACTTACTTTACATATTCATATTCATTTGAGCCACAGAAAATGTGCATAAAAACATCATTAAACCTCAGCAGAAATGATCAAAAACATGAAATTAGAGGCCAAAATCAATCCTGTATCACAATGTATAACTTTACATACAAAAAAAGATGATATCATGCACTCAAACACCCTAAAATAACACAAGAAACTGGCCTTAACAACATATCTGGCAATCAGAGATTTAAAGAGATTTAGGACAGAACAACAAAAATAGAAAAACATGTAATTCTGAAATGAAACTATTTAAAATTTACAAGTAAACAATAAAAATTAAGCTGTAAATAAATATGGCAATGCCTGCAATATTTGAATACAATTTTTTCTGTAATTTAAATATAAACACACCTTATATTTTTTTTAAATCAATAAAACCAAGCTCACCAGTTCCAACTTGTGTCCTGAATTTCTCCTGCAGTCGACTGACCAGAGCCGACAGAATGTCCATCCCCAACAGAACCACCTGACACACATTCAAAAAGAAAAAAAGCAATGGCCTTGAATCTGAGCTGCAAAGGATTATGGGTAATGTGCTAAAAGTGCAGCGTTACTGCTTCAAAAAGGGGCAAAAACGCGTCAAAACATACAAGTCCTGCTATACATTGCAACCCGTGGTCACATGATCTGCGTTTCTGCAACTCAGTCACGTGCCTTACAACAACCACCATGAGTGAAGTCTCCGTTCACACAGAACAACAGCAGCAGACTAAACCTCTCCCACCCAACCTTCCTTGTCATGGGGTGAAGTGAGAAGCTCAATGAACGCGTGGTGAGAGTTTCTCTGCTAACAACCATGAAACAACACCTTCGCATCACCTGAACCTTAGTGTTCAGATCATGGTGCAATTTTTGGACCCCAAATCTCAGACATTGTGCATAGAAACGACATTAACGGAGCGGAAGATATAATTCCCTCTATCGCCCTCTGCTGAGCATAGAAACAAACTACAACTATAAACCACTTGTATCCCAAGTAGCGTTAGTTACCTCAGTAACACATATTACAAACACTGAAGCAATTACACATTATATTACTAGTTAACCTAAACGAATAAATAAACAAAGAGCATAAAACATTCAGGTGAGGGATTAAAACTTCTATTTATTTCTGCATTTATTTATTTTTTTTGACGTTATATGCTATTTTACCTTTTATTAAAACTATTTATGTATTTTATTGTATTTCTATACTTGGAATTGCAATGTAATTCTACATCTATTTATTTCTGTATATTGTAAAATTTATTTATATATTTATATTTTCTATATTTCTGTTTATCTTTCTATCTATACTCTAATATTCACTATTTGTTTATTTATAAATTTATATATTAAGATTCCTTTCCTTAACATATTTTTTTTAGATTTCTACCACTATATTTTATGTTAGTCTATGTTAATACATTTATCTGTATTTCTACATTTCTATTTCCTCAATGTTGACTAACTGTGTTTGAAAGGAAAAAAGGAGATGGGTGTCTCCTGACATCATGTGACAGGTGAAAAGATCAATAATAGTTTCAGTGACTGACATCTGATTGACCTCGGTGTGTTTGTCTTTTAATTTGCAGAACAGGTTTGATAATTAACAGCGGACATTAGACACACGGCTCATGAAAAGGCAGCAGACGTGTGACTTCCTCTCAGTCAAACTGCAGGAGCCGCCACAGCCTCTGAGCAGGGGGAAAGTGGGCTAATGGGCTGGTAAATTAAGCATCGTCCTCATTTCAGCTCGGCAGACGTGAAGCAGACCTGACAAGGCTGCGTTTCCAGGACAGGGTCATGTGATGTGTTGTGTTTTTGAGTCTATAGACAACCTCAGCTCCACTCAGACTTGACAAAAACTGTCAGATTGCTCCTTTAGTGTGTTGATTGATTTCTTGATTAATCAATTGTCCATAAAATGATACAAAAAAACAGTCAATCACTGTTTTCCAAACCTCAAAATTACGACATCATTGACTATAGTAAACCAAATGTGATTTTTCTGTTTTCTTATTCTTGTATTCTTATTCATAGAGGAGCAAAGAAACAAGAAACTCTTCACTAAAATCACTGATTTTCTCTATGGGGTTTGGTGTGGGAGAGTGAGTGGTTTACAAACTTCAGTTTCCTGTTGGAAAAGTCTGTCTAACAGTGAAATAAAGACGTGAACATGTTCTTAATGTAGACTTAAAACTATCGTTGATGCTGTGACACTGTAAATGTCACTGTTGTGGGACTAATAAGGATTTTCTTATCTTGTCTTAAAACTGGCTGTGTTCACATCAGTCCAGTGCAAACACATGCAGCAGCTGAGGGTGAAGGAGGTGGAGTTTGTTTCTCCTCCTCCATGCAAATCTGTACCCACCTTGAAGTTGCTGGAGTTGACCCAGGAGCTGGCCACCGCGTCCACCATCCTGTCCAGCGTATTTTGGTCCTGCTCCAGGTCAGGAGACCTCTCTTGGTCCAGGATGATCTCTATGATCTCCTGACCCTCCTGGAGCCTCCTCCCCAGGTCCTTCTGCATGGTCTGCTCCAGCAGATACTCTATGCTCACCACCACCACCACCTCGTCCTCCTCCATCACCTGGCCTTGCTCCTTCACGTCAGCTCCACCAGAGGCGTGACAGAGGACAGAACTGTTAACAAGCCGGTTTTGAGGCTCAGGAGGAGGCTACGGCTGGAGGAGTGAGCGAGGTGACATCCTGGAGATGGACACTTCTCCTCATTGTCCTGTGGAGCTGCTGTAAATAAATCCATCAACAATGAACGTGACAAAGTTCAGTCTCTGAAAATGACAACTTACATTTAACAATACAGAATCAACACTATAGACCAGTTATTGGTTCTTGAAGCTCATAGAGGTTTTGATCTTCTGATCTATCTGACTTGATCTAAAACTGTAAATCCTCTGAAACCTCAGATCTTCACTAGAGGTTCTTAAAAATCTTCCTTAAGTCAGAACAAAACTCAGGTCTTCAGGAAATCTATTTTTGAACAGAGTGGCAGTAAAACAGAGTGTTAAAATCTTTATATATTTGTCCTGTTATTTTCATTATGTCATTATTATAATAAATAAAAAGGTATTTAATAGGGCTGCCCAATTAATCGAAATGTTATCAAAATCGCAATTCAGCCTGCTCCAATTTTAAAATTGCAGGAGGAAATATTTCTTACCCGAACGACCATTTTACATGAAATATGGTCCTGTCTTAGACACACATATTCTACAGTCTTAGTTTCTCACAGACCTGCTCAAATATCACACAATAGTCATTTAAAATATGTTCAAATGAAAATGAGAAAATTACAAATCATATCGCAATTTCAGTCAAAATGATCACAATAAGATCTTTATTCAAAATCGTTGAGCCCTAGTTTTCAACATGATTTTCTGCTGCTTAATTTCATGAATGTATATCCATTTTAACGCCATTGTTTGTCAATTTGTTATGCATAACTGTACTGTAAAACCTGCTAATCCAACACTTTTATTCTTTATTTACTTTCCTATTTTGTTCCAACTTACATTGTTTTAACCCTAAACATGAAATGAAGGAGGCATTCATTGTGTTTAGTGTTTATTTGTAATGTTTCTGGTTGCAGATTGTTAAAAATATAATATATATATATAATCTTAACTGTATGTTCTACTGTTGTAGTGAACATGTTTAATGTAATAACGTGTGTATTACTGTGTGCGTTTGAAATGATGTGCAAATAAAGTTTGATTGAACGTTTTATTGATTAGTCATGTAGCTAGCTCGTGGCTCACAGTTAGAGGCAGCAGCTGCTTCTTTAACTTTAATGTCACTGCAGTTTTATGTAGCTGTTAGCTCCTGCTGCTAGCGCGCTACTTGCCTGCTCTCGCCCACTTTACATTCGACTTCTGTTAACACAGCGAGCTAAGAACGCTCGTAAAGTTAGCATAGAGGCGTTAACGCCACTTACCTGCTGCAGGCGGGTAAATTAATGAGTTATTAACCCGGTGGCCGGTTACAGAGGCGCCCACCGGATGAACGGACGGAGTCGTTCCCAGAAAAAAAGCAGAAAAAAGTGTCGTCTCCTCCTCCTCCTCCGTCGTTCCTTCACATCACAGTCCAGCAGCAGCGCTGCTCTTCTTCTTCTTCTTCTTCTTCCTCCTCCTCCTCGTTATCTGTACTTGTAACAAACTACTGCTCCATTTATCTTTAGTGTCCGTGTCAATAATCACAGACAAGTTTACCGTGATTTTACAATGCACAAAATCATTACATGTCACACCGTAAATCACAGAATGTCCCACAGCAGCCGCCGTAAAGCACAGTCAGCGTGAGGAGGAACCCGCAAAACAGCGACATCTGCCGGCAGGATGACTTCCTACATTTACTTCCACAGGGTCAGTCGATGCATTTATGTAATCTCAACTTTTATTTCTTTATTTAATGGTGTTTATAGCGGTTTTCATATTTCTAAATTTAAACTTGTTTTTAATAAAATTTAATTAAATTCAATTCACATTAATTTATTTTATTCAATTCAATTCAATTCAATTCAATTCAATTCAATTCAATTCAATTTAATTTAATTTAATTTAATTTCTTTTGTGTCCGGTATCTTAAAAACAAAACAATACATTGACAGAATATACATATAATGAAAGATATTATTTGTTACCGAAAATACCACACTTTTCCATAAAGTAGAGATAGATAGATAGATAGATAGATAGATAGATAGATAGATAGATAGATAGATAGATGGATGGGTGGATGGGTGGATGACTGGGTGATGACTGGGAGGGCTCTCTGTCAGCAGCAGGTGCCCTCTCTGTTCATACTCGAGGTGAATGCTCCAGAATAAAGAGGTTTCTCAGGTCTGACTGGTGGAGCAGGTCTCGTCCCACCTGCCTCAAGGATGACAACAAAAATCATCCACTTCATGGTGAACGGGAGGCTGGAGCATGCAGAGTTCAGAGCCGACTGCTCTGCTGCAGATGTCAAAGGTAAGACACTCACATCTGCTGCTGATGATGATGATGATGATGATGATGATGCTGCTGTTGCTGCTGCTGCTGCTGCTGCTGGTTTTACTCCCACCGTGATCATGTGAAGAGATAAAAGTGTGTGAAATCTGCAGCGTCACTCATTCAACTCAACCACAGGTGGAGGATTCAGACAAACAAGTGTGAGGAGAAGCCTTTGTGATCATTTGGTGGTTGTGGATGTCGCTGCAGCCTCTCTGTGAGGAGCCTGACCTGGATGTGTCTCTGACAGGTCCTCAGGTTAAAAGTGCTTTGTCCTCCTGTCAACATGAGAGGAATAAAAGCACATGACAACCAGACCTGCAGCGTCTAGTCTAGGGCCTTGAGTCTGCAAGTAAACACAGTGAAAGTTGTGATATCTGAACCGTCAAAGAAGTGGTTTTAGATGCTTTGACAAATTGTCAGTGCCAGCTTAAGTCTATGATACCTTAAGAATATGTTTACGTCATTATCTCACAGTTCGACGGACTTTTCTCCCACACCAAAGCCCAGAGAGAAAATCAGTGATTTTAACATCACAGCACACACACACAGGAGTTGTTGATCCACTGCTGCCTCCATCACAAGTTCAAATGTCTCGTTTTATGATTTCGGCATTTGAAATCCTTTGTTTAGATTAACCTCAGTGACACAAAGTGACCACAAGTGGCAGCAGTAGACCAGCGGGGAGATAAGTCTGTCTATCTGTGAGATAATGACGTAAACATCTTCTTAAGGTATTGTTGATATCGTCACCTGATACTTTGTTATGTGTTTCTTTGGGTCACCACTAACCCTTTAATGTTGTTTCTGACAGATTTGTTCCGGGCCGCAGCGGAGGCGGGGCCTAACCACATCCTGAAGATGTACAATAGGGACGGCAGCGTGGTGAACATCTCCCCACGACTGAGGTCCAACAGCAAGGAGACGTACTACAGGCTGGAGGTGGTGGCGTCTAACCTACACAGTGAGCGGCCTCCTCTGAAATAACCAGGCTGAGAGGAAACATCACATATTCTCTCAGCTTCCTCTGCAGTGTTGCATTTTTTGCAGATTTATACCCTGATCATCTCCATTTTGGTGCAGGTGTGGCGATGAATCCACAGCTGAACAACATGGAGGAGAGGTGAGTGTCATCACAGCTGATTAACTGAAGCGTGTCAGTGCCGAGGACTCACTCACTCACTCATGTCCTCCTGCTGCTGCCTCCTGATTCAGACTCCACCTGCTGGAGAGCAAGGTCATGGAGGAGGTGGGGAAGACGCCGGACATCATGTGTGAGCTGCAGAGCCACATGGAGTCTTTTAAGAGGAAGCTGGAGGTTTGTGGACGATGACACAGACACACAGCAGAGGTTGATCCTGTGAGGATTCTGGAAAAACATACTTTTTCTTCTCTGCCGTCAGAGTGTGGAGCACCTGAGCTGGATCGGCCTGTTCAAAGACGACGGTGAGCAGCAGCTCTCCAAGTGCTCCCCGAAACCCCAGAAACCTCAGCTGAGTGTGCAGGAGGAACGTCAACAAGTGCGCAGGAAGTTCATCAACATGAGGTGACCTCATGTTGACCACCACGAATGACTGCCTTATGTTAGAGAAGAATGAATCAAATAAAAAATGAGAATTTTCATTGTGCAATTTTCTGTGGTAGCTCCCTGCAGGTGACAGAGGAAGTGAGGGAGCATCTGAAAACTCCCATCTTTGACAACTGGTGAGTCCACACACACACACACTCACACATAAACATCAGCACGCTCAGCTCACAGCTGCGTGTGTGTGCTGTGACCTCCAGGCAGTGGGAGGAGGCAGAGATGCTGGTTCTCCTCCAGGTGATGTATGTGGACCTGGACTTCCTGACCGCGTTCCACATCGAGCTACAGGTTCTGCAGAACTTCCTGTTCGAGGTGTACTGCCACTACAACAACATCCCCTTCCACAACTTCCAGCACTGCTTCTGCGTCACACAGATGGTATGACCCACTAGGGGGCGGAGTCATAGTTTGACAGAGAATTGACCTCGTCTTCCATGAGAACACGTTTCATGTTCTGCAGATGTACGGTCTGATCTGGCTCACTGACCTCAGGAGTAAACTAGGACGAATCGACCTGTTCGTCATGTTGACGTCGGCTCTGTGTCACGACCTCGACCATCCCGGCTACAACAACGTCTACCAGGTAACCCAGTGTTTTCTCTCTGTTGTTGGGTGGTCGTTTGTGTGTGTGTGTGTGCGTGTGTGTGTGTGTGTGTGTGTTTATTTATTTTCCTCACACAGATCAACGCTCAGACTGACTTAGCTCTGCGCTACAACGACATCTCCCCTCTGGAAAATCACCACTGTGCTGTAGCCTTTGGAATTCTGTTCAAGGTACAGAAATGATAAAAATCTATATCACAAGTTTGACAAAATATTATTTCTTTTCTTTTTGCATAGAAATGACACAGTTACTGATCCATTAACGTAGATCAGAAAATAAAAAGGGGCCCAGTAATTGACCGCTGTGGGACACCACAATTGACTACATGTACAAATTCGCTTTTTTATTGTTTATTTAAGCAAAGTTCATAAAAAATGTGTGTGTCTCTGACACTGAAACTGTTAGAAAATGATCTTTCCTTCACAGCCGGAGTGTAACATCCTAAAAAACTTGACGGCCGATCAGTACAAACACATCCGAGCAGGGATGATCAAGTAAGACTTTTTTTTTTAGTATTTTTTCTACGCCGCCGCTGCGTCTTCTGTTCACCGCCTGTTTTCTGAACGTGTTTTCACAGATGTATTCTGGCCACCGACATGGCGAGACACAACGAGATCCTCAACAAGTTCAAATCCATACAGTCGGTGTTTGACTTCACCAACAAGGAGCACAAGGAAGTGGTAATGCGAGAACATCTCAATCATCTCACACTTCTTCTGTGAAATAAGCACATATATATATGTATACATATACATATATATACAGTATATATATATATAAACTTAAATTCCAGTTTTTATAAGGGACATAAAAAGTGTCTTACCAGTGCGTGTGGTTCCAGCTGATGAAGATCATAGTGAAGGTGAGCGACATCTCTAACGAGGCGAGGCCGATGGCGGTGGCCGAGCCGTGGCTGGACTGTCTACTGCAGGAATTCTTCAACCAGGTTAAAACGAAACACACAGGAAGTGACCTCACAAAACTTGTTGTTGTTGTTGCTGATGTATGTATTGTTACTTGTCGTCATTCTTTCATTCTTTTTATTCTTGTTTGTGTTATTATTGTTTTTCTTGATGCTGTTTTTTAATCATTGCTTCTGTTGCCGTATTTGTTGCTGTTGTTGGAGTTTTTCTTGTTGCGTAGAACTGCTTTAGTATTATTGTTCACAATGTTGCTGCTGCTGAACTTGCTACTGTTGTCATTGCTGTTGTTGTTTGTTGTTGTCGCTGTTTAGAGCGACACAGAGAAACTCAAAGGTCTTCCCGTGACTCCGTTCATGGACCGAGACAAAGTGTCCAAACCTTCGTCTCAGACCAGTTTCATCCGCTTCGTTCTGCTGCCGCTGTTCAGTGAACTCACCAGACTGTTTCCCTGTCTGGAGGTGATTATTGATCGTTCATTGATCCAGTTTTAAAACTGGTTTGTGAACAGAAAACTGATCAGTTTCCCGTTTCCACTTTTCTTTGCAGCAACATCTTGTGGAGCCGGTGCGTCGGGCTCTGGAATATTACACAGACTTGGAGAAAGCTGCTAAACCATGACGAGGTTATAGGAAGAGGAAGGAAGAGAAATCATGCGGTTTTTAATCACTTTTCACAAAGTTATTTCACGAAAACAAGTGATTTTAAGTAGATCTGAGGAAAACGTTATCACTACTGTTTTTATTTTATGTGCATCTGTAGCTGTTTGTTTCTATAAATAAAGTTTAGGATTCTTATCTGAGTTTTGCTTCTGTTGAGTGTTTGCAGTTGATATTTAGTCGTTTATCTGATGTTCAGTGAAGTTGATGAATAAAGATTTGTGACGTCATTCAATAATAAAAAGAAGTGAAGTGAGTCATGTTTGTTCCTCATCTGCAGTTTGTCGTTTAATCACATCATTTACAAACAAACAAACAAACAAACACAAAAGTGCAAATGTCTTCTTTTCCCAGTCATGAATTCTGGGAAACACAAACATTACGAGAAATAAAAAAAGAAGCTTATAACGTTAGTGTTTTAGGACAAAATTAAAATGAAGTTCAAAATTATATTTACAAGTTCATCACATTCATTCATTCATTCTCTCTGCATTAAAACACAAACACTGATTGTGAGCTTTGACGACATTGAGTGTTTTCTTCTTTTGTTCTGAAGCGCAAAGTTTTAGTTTTTTACCACCACAAAAATAACGATGACACAGGAATCTCAGGAATCTTTTTAACGCCCAATGTTGATTTTGATAAGGAGGAAACGCTAGCAGCTAAAAAAGACACTTAGTCGTGATTTTTCCTTCATTTTCAAACGATTAAATAAATAAAAAGAGGTTTGTTGTGATTTATTTTGATATGAAACAATCGAAAACTGCAAAGTTTCTAACAAAAGTGTAAAGTGAGGCGAGTTTAATGACTTTCAAAGACAATGTTTTTGACAAATATAGCAATATCATCGCACTTACGTCGCAATCATTTCCCTCGAACGTGGAATTCTGAGCCAACATCTGCCTGTACACTTAATCGGGACACGTTAGGACTGATTATGATCATTTAAATATGATAAAATCTACATGAAAGAGAATAATTAGCTTATGAGAAAACAGTTAAACTACAGTGCTGTCAGTGTGTTTGTGTCGAGATAAGAAACTACATTTTAGTTTCTGCTGAGATTCACACTAAATCACATCTTTTGACACAATTAAATTAACAAAAACGAACACAGGCAGCTTTAATATAAATATGGCAGCACCTAATTTAAAAAACCCCAAACCAAAACAAAGCAAAGTGCAATAGTCCCCAATAAAACCAGGTTTGTACAGTACTCTCTGAACTGTCATGGCCCCATTCCACTTCTTTTTCTAACGTACCGTTTTACCACAGGCAGGAGAATATGAAGCCTTGATGACCTCACTGCCGTGCGATAAGACAACACCAGATCATGTGATTGAAGCTGGGTCAGTCTTAGTTTTTCTCTTTAGTGTCACATTTTCTTTTTTATAAATAATAATAATAAAAAAAAAACACATAAATGGAATTAGCAGCACTGAACAAAATGATTCACTCTGCGACACCTGGTGGCAGAAAAACAACAAAAACAGGAAGTTTTTGTCACCTCTAACTGGCTCCACCTCCTCTCGCCACAAACACTTGTCGATGTTCTGAAGGTTGAAAACACAGGGAGCAGGGCGGAGCTGCAGTGTCGGCAGGTGAAAGGTAGGGGGCGTCTCACAGGTTTACGAGGACAGTAGCTTTGCACCACTTTCTTCTTTTTTCACACCTCGTCGGTGCTGCTAGTTGAACATGATCGACTCTGGGTCCTGATTCATCATCTGAGCCATGTGACGCAGGACGTCCTTCTTAGTGATGATGCCCAGGAGACGCCTACAGGGAGGGGACACAGGTCACATGACCAATACTTGACACAATCTCATGTTGAGACAGACTGTCTAACAGTGAGATAAAGACGTCAAGGATATTAAATATGATCAAACATTTCAACTGATTGACAGCCTTAACAAAAAATACAAAACAGTGAAGTGAAGGAGTAAATGTCTCGTACCCGCTCCTGGTGACCAGACACTGACGGAGACCCAGTTTACGGAAAATGTCCACCACCGTCTCCATAGGCGTGTGGTCGGTGACGGTGAAGGGACTGAGGTTGAGGATGCGTCGCAGCTTCAGCGGCTGCGGGTTACTGGCCGGCAGCTGCGGCGCGTCCTCTGTGAAGTAGACGACGGAGCTGCTGACCACGCCGTCCTGCTTCTGACGGGCTGTTTCTGTTTGTGTGACAAAAAAGTCATGAACACAGCATCGTTTAAAAAAACAAAACAAAAAAAACACTTTTAACGTGATTTAAAAAGATCTTACTGATGGCGAGGGTGAGATCCCGGCGCTGGACGAAGCCGATGAGCCGCTCTGACTCTCTGGACACGACCACAGGGAAGCCGTTGTAGTCCGTGTCTTTGATGAGCGCCTCCACGTCCTCCACCGTGGTGGAGTCCTGCGTCAGGACGGACAGAGGCGGGTCGTTCCTGCGCGGACGCATCACGTCTGTGGCGAGCGTGCGGTGCGTGAACTCGTCCCTGACGTCCAGGTACGGGTAACCGTTGAGCTGAATGTGTGACTCGTAAATTCCCTCCTTCCCAAAGGCGTCAGCCACCCACTTGCTGGTGACGGCGGCGGCCATGAGCGGGACGATGTACTCTAACCCGCCAGTGAGCTCGAACATGATGACCACGAGGGACACGGTCATCCTGGTGACTCCGCCTGCAGGAAGTCAGCGCGTGAACGGCGCTGATGCAACACTGGTTTAATGACAGCGGCGAGCGTTTACTCACCCAGGCAGGCAGCGGCTCCCACCATGGCATAGAGTCCAGGCGTGACGCAGTCAGCACCGGGACGACACCAGTTCTTAAAGATGATCCAGTCGTGATGGTGATACGACATCTGCTCCACGGCGATTCCCACGATCCGCCCGGCGATCGCTCCCACCGCCATGCTGGGAATGAACAGTCCGGACGGGATCTACAGGAACAAGGAAAGGTCAAGGAAAGGTCAAAGGTCAAACAATTCTAATTATTGTGATAACTCAATGAATAAAACTTATTGATGTGTGGTAAAATGGTTTAATGTCTCATCCCTGAATCCCAGTTATTGTTCTGTCTGAATAATAGTCATCATCATCATCATCATCATCGTCTTCCTCGTACTGACCTTCATGCCAAAGGTGAAGATGGTGATGACGATCTTGAAGACGAGAGCGAGGGCGAGCTGCCACAGCGCGTTGTAGACGCCGGGTCCAGCAGGACGGTCTGGAATATCGTCCAACGGTCGACTCATGTTGGGATTGTTGATGTAATCGCAGAGCTGCGACGACTCCAGGGCGCCGCAGTCGTTAAAGAGCTCCGAGATGAGCTCGCTGGTGCTGCGGCGGGTGTACGGGTTCGGGAAGGCCAGCACAGCCGTGATCCCCGTCACCGCGATGACCTCCAGGACCGGGTACTTCCCCAGCTGCGTGGTCTTCCTGCAGCGGCACCAGGCGATGTTAGCGCGGATGAAGAGCGTCCCCCAGAGGCCGCCAAACACACCCAGCAGGATGAACGGCACCAGCTCGGCCATGTACCACGGCGTGTGGTACTCCACATAGAACAGCACCAGCCGGCTGTTGCCAAACGGGTTGATGGAGCGCAGCGTGAAGGCGGCGACCAGAGCGGCGAAGAAGGAGCGCCACAGAGTCTTCAGAGGGAAATAATAACTGACCTGCAGGAGAGAGGAAGAGTTAGAGGAGTTAAACTGAGGAGAAAACTTACTTTGCTCTCACAGAAGCAGGATCCATGACCCACCTCTTCCAGACTGAACAGAACTCCTCCTATGGGTGCTCCAAACGCCACCGACACACCGGCAGCTGCTGCGGCTGATAACACCTGCCAAGACACAGAGAACAATAGAAACTATCACCTTTAGCGACAGAAAAACGGCTTCTTTATCTGTGGACCAGCACAAACCTCTCTTCGCTTGCCCTCGTTCTTGCTGTACTTGGAGAAGAGACTGCAGAAGAGATTCCCGCAGCAGCAGGCCACATGGACCAGAGGACCCTCCTTCCCAAGGCTGAGACCGGACGACACCGCCAGAACCAGAGTGACCGTCTTAATCAGTAGCGTCCATTTCCCCAGGTAACCACGGATAATGAAGCCGCTCAGGATCGTCTTAATCTGCACAAATTATAAACATTTACTCTAAGAGAAATCCATGTAAACATGAAAGACTGTAGATTAAAGTAATGATTACCTCTGGGATTCCTGAACCGCAGGCGTACGGAGCAAAGACTCGCACCAGTGACACAGCGAGGAAGGAAAACAGAAGAGCCCACATGACGTACAGGAAGTAGTTCAGCAAGTACGCTCCTGCTCCCTGTGGAGAGGAACATCGTTTCATCAAACCATTCCATATTCTCTGAGCTTTTATTTTGGTAGGAGCTTGTTCTGACCTCAGCATGGCCGGTCATCAGCTCTGCCCACTTCTGCCACTGCGGACACTTGTCGCGGTCTTCAAACGTGGTCTCGTTGGACGTCCAGCAGCACTGCTCGTGGCTGTACCAGAACGCCGACAGACAAACGCCTTCCTTCAGGTCCGTCATCCAGTCCACGGCCAGGTCGATGACACCGGCCAGCGTACCTGAGGACAGGAGGGCAGAGTCAGACACTAACCACACTTTCACTGAGATCTAAAAGAGCAGGTTAGGTTCACTCTTCAGTCTGAAAAACCCTCTGACCTGAGAGCAGTCCAATGAGCAGCATGACCACCCATCCTGACCAGGCGTCCAGCAGACTCTTGATCAGTTCCCACATAGACTCTTTACTCTTACTGGTAATCTGCCAAAGACAAACACAACTTTTAGAACACTCGTCCAGCCGTTATTTATAAAAGAAAATGAAAACCCGTCATTTTTATAACCATCATGTGTGAGGAAATATGTGTGGAACCTTGCGGTGTCGGTCTGTGTCTCTGGATTTCTCCCTGAGCCAGTCGATGGTGTGAAAGTCTTCATACGTTGCCACGTCAGGAAAAGGTTCGTCCAGGAAATCCATCAAGTTTCCCGCTCCGTTCATCTCCTCTGTGGGTGTGGCCCCGCTGACACCTGTCACATCACACACAGACACAGACGATGACGTGTATTTGTACGTCACACCTCCAACTCGGTGTGGGTGTGATTCAAGATAAGATAAATATAAAATAATCCCGATTAGACTGAGGAAATGTGCTGAGTTACAGCACCAAAGTAAAAAAAGAAGTAAAGTTAAGTTATTTAAGCATGAATTATAATAATATTTCGGTTAACCTTCGGTAAGATATGAATAAAATAAATTGTGTCGAATTAATTCATCCGATTAAAAGCCAACATAATACAGCTTTAAGCTAAATAAAATGCACATTAAGATACATTTTAACAAACAGAAATGCTTTTATATTGATTGATGACTTATCAGACTTGATAATGTGATCGGGGTCATTAATTAATAGGCGTTTATTCTCTGAAAAACCAGCAGCTTTTATCATAACATTGGGTTCAAAATTATAATATGTTGATCAAAATTGTTGAACAATGGTCTAATTAACTGTTGGCTATATTTATATAACATCTAACTGTAGTTTTAGTCACACATTAACAGCAGCGAATGAACAGAAGATGAAAAACTGCACCGATGATAAACACTTGTTTACGTTAGCACTCGAAGCTAACCGTGGCGTTAGCGTCAGCGTCTGTGGGCTGCGTTAGCTCAATAAAGTCGTGTTTTACCTTCGCCGGCCTCCATGTCACAGCGCGAGACACTGCTGGAAAACTTCCCCCGTGAAATTAACACGTTAAATAAAATGCGACATGTCTCAATTTACGTAATATTTACAAATAATTTAAAGATTGCTCTGTAATGCACCGCAGCGACGTCCAAGCTGCCAGTCTCGCGATATCTTGCGGTATCTCCTCCTCTTTCTTCTTCTTCTTGTCGCCCTGAGCTTACTATTACATTACATAGGCTTTACCGCCATCCAGTGGGCAAGTGAGGGAATAACCCAAAGATCGTGTATTGTAAGGATGACTCATGACAGAAGTAAAAGGTAAAAAGTGAAAACCACCGATTATAACCGAGCTGAAACACGTCCTACGTCATAAAACACACCTAAAGCTATTGTTTTTAAAATGTAAAACGTTAAGTTCATAAAATAATAATAATAAAAAAAGTTTTAATAGAAAGAAATGTTTAAATGTAATTTATTTAATTATTTTTGGGTACATTTATATTTATTTAATTTCAGTCTTATTTTAGCTGACTTTAAAACCATTATTAATGAATTAAATGTTGTAAAATATGTATTAGTTATAATACATTACATCTTATTTGAGTTGATATATAATTATAAACTACATAGACTTTGATTATGTAATATAACTGTACTGTATATCACAAAATACTACAAATATTTATGTTGTATTTTCTGTCATTTGTGTTTAATGTTTGTGATAAATGAAGAACAAAAACCCTTCAGAATGGAGTTTCTCCATGACACTGTGTGACAGGGTGAATCCTTCCTCTATTGTGACCCCGTTCACACCTTCATTCACACCAGCACCAGTTTTCCTGGCTCGACCTGCCCGGCGGCTCTGGCTCCGCCCTCTCTCACCTCTTCCTGCTCTCACCTGAGACCCAGGTTTCAGCTCCAGACCAGACTTGCCTCCTCACATTTGTGGACCTGCACTCTGTGTCTTTCTAGGTGTCTTCTCGTGCTCTGTGAGGACGATGAGTGTAAAGCTGTGGACAGAGGAGCAGTTTAACTGCCCCGTGTGTCTGGATCTGCCCAATGACCCCGTCACCATTCCCTGTGGACACAGCTACTGCATGGCCTGCATCAAGGACTACTGGAGCCAGGATGACCCCAACGGCGTCTACAGCTGTCCACAGTGTCGCCAGACCTTCTGCCCCAAACCCAACCTGAGCAGGAACACCATGCTGGCCGAAGCCGTGGAGCAGCTGCGTAAATCTGGGGGGCCTCGCCGAGCTTCCTCCGCCAAACCCAAGGGGAAGCTGAGCTCCTCCGAGGTGTCATGTGACCTGTGCAAGGACCAGCAGAGGGCGGCGGTGAAGAGCTGCCTGACCTGCATGAGCTCCTACTGCGAGGCCCACCTCAAGCCCCACAAGACCAAGAAGAGCCTGAAGCCGCACGAGCTCATCGCGCCCACGGGGAACCTGGCGGAGAAGATCTGCACGCAGCACAAGTATCTGCAGGAGTTCTTCTGCCGCCAGTGCAAGGTGTTCGTGTGCTGGCTTTGCACCAACAACCTGCACAAAGGCCACGAGTGTGTGTCCACCAAGGTGGAGCGGCTGGAGAAGCAGGTGAACATGTTTTTATACCCCTGGGGTCCCAAAATCTCTAGATACAACCCTGCTTACACTTAGACTTTAAGTTTCATTTCATTTCATTTAAGTTCATTTAAGTTGATGTTAAAACTGTTTCCACCTTCATGTGTGTTTATTTTTCAAAATCAGGAAGTTACAACAAAAACAAGTACAGTTTTGTTTCAAAATAAAAGCATGAAATTAATTATTCCACTCTTTATTTTATTTATTCCTTTTATCTTGGGTTTTATTAATTTATTTATTTATTTATTTTTCATATACATTTTATTTGTGGATATACTTGATTTATTAATAAGTTTATACATATTTGCTGTATTTTATTATTTTTATTCTTTTTTTAATTGCAGTCTTCGTCTCATCAATTCTGTTTTTTAAATTCTGCTCATTTATTTTTTTCAAATGAAATGTTTTGTTTTTGTCCAGTTTTTTTAAGTTTTTATTCAAATTTTAGTCCTAAACAGAAAATCCTGTCTCTGATTAACTTGGTCCTTATTTTATTCACATTTTTATATTATTTACTGTATATCTCTATATGCTGTGTTCTTTCTTTCTTTCTTTCTTTCTTCCTCTCTTTCATGTGTGTGTGTGTGTGATGAGTTGTCAGAACATTCCTGACAACATTCCTGTTCCTTCATTAAGCTCCACCCTGCTGTGTTTCCTGCTGTATGTGGTTTCCATGGTGATAACCTCTGTGTGTGTGTGTGTGTGTGTGTAGAAAGTGGTGAGTGAGCTGCAGGTGAAGAACCAGCAGAGACTGAAGGACAGAGAGCAGGAGCTCAAAGACATGAGGAAGATGATGGAGGGGATGAAGGTCAGCGACTCAAAATCATCAGTGATTTCACACAAAATCATCAGTGATTTCACAGTCATGTCATGTGATGATTGTAATGATTTCAGGTGATTTCTGAGGTTTTCACATGAGTTCATACGACGTCACGTGATCTCATGTTTTCTGGTGATGTCATACGATGTCACATGATGTCGCGGTGACACAGAGTGTGTGTGTGTGTGTGTGTGTGTGTGTGTGTGTGCGTCGGCAGCGTTCGTCAGAGCGCGTCCATGACGACCTGGAGGAGGCGCTGTCGGAGCTGCAGCGCTCGGTGCAGCGTCTGCAGGAGCTGCTGGAGCAGGTTCTGGACCAGGCTGAGGAGGAGAAGATGGTCCAGGCTCAGGAGGTCACTCAGAGTCTGGAGGCCGAGATCAAGGAGCTGAAGAGGAGGGACACGGAGATGAAGGACATGACTCGCTGTGAAGACCACATCCACTACCTGCAGGTGCGCACGCAGCGCACTCAACGTACTGTTGCATGATGGGAAATGACTGATCGGCTGTTGTCAGCTCTGTAAATGTGTCTCTGATCCACATTCAGGCGTACGAGACGATGTCCGGTCCTCTGGAGTCAGGTGACCTCCCCGCGGTGACCGTTAATCCAGAAGCTTCTTTTGAACCTGTACGAGAAGCTGTTCTGGATCTGAGGGACCGGGTCGAGGATCTGTGCAACCAGGAGCTGGGGAAGATCTCCAAACAAGGTCAGGGATGGGACAACGGGTCAGAGACCAGGTCAGAGACCAGGTCAGAGACCAGGTCAGAGACAGGAGACAAGGTCAGAGACAGACCAGGTCAGAAACGAGGTCAGAGACCAGATCAGAGACAAGGTCAGAGACCAGGTCAGAGACAGTAGACAAGGTCAGAGACAGACCAGGTCAGAGACAAGGTCAGAGACCAGGTCAGAGACAAGGTCAGAGACAGTAGACAAGGTCAGAGACAGACCAGGTCAGAGACCAGGTCAGAGAGAGGAGACAAGGTCAGAGACAGACGAGGTCAGAGACAGGGTCAGAGACCAGGTCAGAGACAGGAGACGAGGTCAGAGTGAGAACAAAAGGTCAGAGGTCAAAAAAAATAATAGAATTTGCTTTTGTTATTTCATTCAAAGTTAAATGTATTAATTTTTATGTATTAAAGTTTGTTTCTGTTCAATCCAGATAAATAAAAATGTGAGATTAAAGTGAATTATAATCTGATGATGTTTCATGTTTTTCTCACAGTCAATGAAACAACTCTGTTCACTCTGGGAGACGGTGAGTTTTCATTCATTCATTCATTCATTCATTTATTTATTTATGTTTAATTGATGTTATGTTTATTTGAGTTGATTTCTAAAACTTTCCTCTCTGTTTGTTTGTTTGTTTGTTTGTTTGTTTGTTTACAGTCAGTCGCGGCTCAGGAGCAAAAGCCGGGATCATTAAATGTGAGTCTTGTGTTTAGTTTGCTGTTTTAATCTTAATCTCTTTACTGAAGTCAGATTATCTCCTGTTCTCCTGCAGTGTTCTCTGGTCTGAGTTCTCGCAGCGCAAACAGTCGATCGCCCAGTGAGTTTTTACACACACACACACACACACAAACCAACAATATTATTATTGATAATAATAATAACAATAACAATAACAATAACAATAATAATGATAATAATAATAATAACAATAACAATAATAATAATGATGATGATGATGGTGTGTTTCAGCTTCTTCACCAAATGTTTCAGCTGGAGTTCGCAGCACAGACAGACGAGGTACACACACACACACACACGTACACACACACACACACACACACACGTACATACACACACACACACACACACACGTACACACACACACACACACGTACACACACACAGATATATAATGTGTTGTTGTTGTTGTGTTGTTGTGTTGTTGTGTTGCAGGTTTAGGTCTCAGGACTCAGGATGTGAGGAGCAGAGAAACTCCACGAGGTACAAACGTGTTTTATATTGAATAACTAATAAAAATAAGGACTTTTGATGGTCTAATCTCATAAATCATTTGTTGTTATTATCATTGTTCTTCTTCTTTATTCATCTGTTGTACAACAAATGTAAAACATGAGTGAAGTTACGAGGAATAACTGAGAATAAATAAATGTAAGAATATAACAACGATATAATCTAGAAAAACACTAAATAATGACGAAATACTCATGTTTGTGCTGTTATTAATATATTAATATATCTGTTTTTAAACTTCATATCGACATTTTATCTATTCTATGGGATTATTGTGTATATAATTGATCACGTACGTGTGAGATTATTATCATTTACAATGTTTCCTGTTTGAATCTTTTTTGATTTGAACTTTATTTTATTTAAAAATCTATAATCAATCACTACTGAAATAAATGATATAAATGATATATTATTTCATTTGTGTCAAACAGCGAGGGAGACAAACCCAAGACCCAGTCCAACACCTAACCGCAGAGAGTCCTCACAGTCCCAGGGGAGCAGGTCTGGTCAGAACCAGACCCAGAACCAAACCCAGACCCAGGCCCAGGCCCAGAGCCACAGCCAGAATCAGAACCAGGGTCCAAGTCCAACACCCAACCGCAGAGAGTCCTCCCAGTTCTTATCCACTAGATCCACTCAGAGCCAGAGCCAGAACCAGAACCAGGGACGCAGTCCCACTCCCAGCCGCAGAGAGTCCTCCATGTCCCTGTGGAGCAGGTCCAGTCAGAACCAGCTGAGTCCTGGTGCAGCTCAGACCTCCTCCACACCTGCAGCTCCTGCATCATCAGGAGGTTCAGTAAAAACCAGATCCTTCACGTGTGTTAGTTTTGCTGCCACCTGCTGGTGAAACCCACAAACTGTAGCTCTGACAGACTTCACTCTCGCTCAGGTTTCAGTCGCATGGCGTCCATCAGCAGCCTCTTCCGCTCCAATCGACGAGGAACCAACCAGGCCACTCCCATCAGCAACTCTTCATCCTCCTCATCATCATCAGGAGCAGGAAACCCATGTGAGTCTCGGTTCTCCCACACCAAAGCCCACAGAGAAAATCAGTGGTTTAGTGCTTTAGAACAGTGTCCAACAGTGAGATAAAGACGTGGACGTGTGTGAGGGACGCTCATGCTGTGATGTGTTTGTGTGTGACAGGGTTGGACACTCTGTCAGAGACGCCTACAGAAGGTGAGACAGCAGCGCAACTCTGTGTCAGCGACACCTTGACCTGCGTCTGTGTCAGTGTCAGTGTCTGTGTCTGTGTCTGTGTCTGTGTCTGCGTCACCTTGACCTGTGTCTGTGTCTGTGTCTGTGTCAGCGTCTGTAACGTTGTTGTTGTTGTTGTTGTTTGTGTGGACAGTGAACCCCGCCCTGTTCTTGGACTCTCCCAGTCCTGACGTCATGAATCACGCTCCTGCGTTTCCAATCTGTGAGTAGATGTTTATTTATTGATTGATGGATTTATTGATTGATTTATTCCTGAAGGTTGATTAAAAAAGAAAAGAAAAAGAACACAAATATTCCATTTTGTGTGGTTTTGTGTGATGTTGTCTTTTCAGTGAGAGAAATCAGCATCGACAGCATCCAGGCCCCGGAGCCCAGGGCCAGAGACGAGTTCCTGCAGTGTGAGTGTTTGACCTTTGACCTCGCAGTATACAGTCACAGCAGCACAATGAAATACTGAACTTAAAGTGTCCTTGTCCCCAGACTCTGTGATGTTGACCCTTGACCCTAACACCGCTCACCGCCGCCTGGCTCTCTCTGAGGGGAACACCAAAGCCGCCCTGCAGGGGGCAGCACAGCCGTGCGCCGACACGCCGCAGCGCTTCGACGGCTGGACTCAGGTCATGTGCCAGAGTCCGCTCAGCGCCCAGCGCTGCTACTGGGAGGTGGAGTGGCGGGGGCGGGGCTCGTCCGTGGGCGTGGCTTACGGCGCCCTGAGCAGGAAGGGCAACGACGCGCGGTCCGGACTCGGCTACAACGCGCGGTCCTGGACCCTGGAGCTGTCGGACACGTGCTGCACGGCCATGCACGACAACGAGAAGCGGGACATCCCCGTCACGTACTCGCCGCGCGTGGGCGTCTACCTGGACCTGTCCGTGGGCACGCTGGAGTTCTACAGCGTGGCGGAGAACATGACGCTCCTCCACAGCTTCCGCGCTAACTTCACGCAGCCGCTATACGCCGCCTTCGGCGTGGGCAGCGGCGTCGGCGTGGGCCTGGACTTCGCCCTCGGTCAGTTCACGTCCAGCACCGACAGCGTCAAGATCTGCCCCATGTGACACCGCGGCCTCTGTGGGATCTACTGACCTCTAGTGGTGCAGCTGCATGTTGCAGCCCCTTCAATACTTCGTGCCTCACACTGAAAGTCACTCTTTGAGAGCCGGTGTTTGATTTGTCCTCTCTGGGCTTCTGTACAAACATCGATTTAAAAGAAAATAGCGATTTTAAAGATTGTATTCAATTTCCGTTTTGGTTGCAGCTGATTATTCCCATGTTTTAAAAGCACTTGGTGAAACATTACCTAAATAAATGAAATATTAAAGCCTTTAAAAAGCTAAAACTGCCATAAAAACACTCAACATTAATTATATTTTCCATTTTTACTAGTTTAACTTTTTAGCCAGTGAGAGTTCTGGTCATGAAAACAAACTATTCATTTATTATTAAGTATTTAAACCCTTTAAATGATCAGTGTGGTGATAAAAACATCATTTTTGAATCACTGCAGCAGCAGATTAGAAAAACATGGCAGAGGTGAATCTTTACACAAAACCAAACCGTGATCTTTGACGTGAAAGCACGAGGTTTTGTTTTGCAGAGTTTTATTTATAAAAACAGAAGGAGCCACGTGTTCTAGTTTCAGAGCAGACTGTGACATGAGCCAGGACAACACACACACGACATGAACCTGAACCTCTGTCTCTCACTGTTCAAAAATAAAACTGGACTTGTTTTTCCTTTCTGTGGGCGTCGCCTTATAAAAGCTAAATAATAATAAAACAAAGGAGCAATGCTACATATATTATAATGTCATGGTGAAATGTTAGCTTACATGCAGCCGTTATGCTGATTATGTTAGAATCTATAAAACGTCACATAGTGATTTTCAAAATAAAGGTGAAATAAATTCAAAGTGCAAAAACTGAGACTGAAGAATGTTTGGCTCTGAACTTCCTGGCTCCTGGACATCATGTCCTCCACATACGTCCACATTTTAAAGGGACAATTAAGGTTTTTTTTTTTTAATACGGAGAACCAGCCTGAGACAAAGAAGAAAGATTTAAGCCAATTAACAAAAGATACAATGAATAAAATCTACATCAGTTTAAGTCTTAAGAACATGTTTCATGTCTTTATCTCACTGTGAGACAGACTTTAACAACAGGAAACTGAAGTTTGTAAACCACTCACTCTCCCACACCAAAGCCCATAGAGAAAATCACTGATTTTAACATCACACACACAGGAGTTGTTGAGCCACTGCTGCCTCGTGACTTTGTGTTACTGAAGTGAATCTGAACAAAAAAATGTAAAGGCTGAATTTGACAAAATAAGACATTAGAACTTAGTGATGGAGGCAGCAGTGGATCAACGGCTCCTGTGTGTGTGTGATGTTAAAATCACTGATTTTCTCTATGGGCTTTGGTGTGGGAGAGTGAGTGGTTTACAAACTTGAGTTTCCTGTTGGAAAAGTCCGTCTAACAGTGAGATAAAGACGTGAACATGTTCTTAAGAGGTGTCTCAGTACCTCATACGACCACACTTTAAAAAAAATAACCCAAACTAACCCTTTAAACAAATCCTGTGATTGTGTGAAGAATAATCATGTGTCAATGTTTTTAACCCCTCAAAACAGAGTGAACCTGAACGCCCCACAGGCCTGAGATTAATGAATCCCCCCCCCCCCCCCCCTTGTTCACCGTGCAGTGATCCTTCAAAATAAAACCACTTCCACCTACTGAGTGTGCACAAACACACACACACACACACACACACACACACACATAGAACAGTGCTGGCTTCAAACATAAGGCCTCATACCATTAAAAATTATTAACACTGGCTCCGGAAGGAAAAGGCAGATCACGCTTTTGTTTTTGTCTGGTTCTCACCCCATCCTTCTGCCGACAGGTGCATGCTGGGACCTGTAGGTGAGGTCATGCAGGCAGCAGGAAACACCAGACACACAACAGTTAAAAGTGGCCTGATGTTTGCTGTGTGGTCAGACTGAGCCTGGCAGGAAATGACCTCACGTGTCGCGGGGTCGACTCACACGGTTTATTACAGAACACCACTGTCAGAGCTGCACTGAAGTCTGGACATAAACACTAATGTTCACGTCTTTATCTCACTGTCAGACAGACTTTTTCAACAGGAAACTCAAGTTTGTAAAGCACTCACTCTCCCACACCAAAGCCCAGAGAGGAAACTGTCGATTTAACATCACACACACACACACACACACAGGAGTTGTTGATCCACTGCTGCCTCCATCACTCACTTCAAATGTCTTATTTTGTCACTTTGGGGTATGAACTTGTTTGTTCAGATTGACCTCAGTGACCCAAAGTGACCACACGAGGCAGCAGTGGGGTTTGGTGTGGGAGAGTGAGTGGTTTACAAACTTCAGTTTCTTGTACAAAAGTTAGTCTAAAGTGCCAACTATGATCCAGAACTTGTTCAAACCACACTTTAAAAACCTGTACCATCACTTTAAGACTCTGGATGCTCATTCTTTCCTCCCTTCTTTTCTTCTTCTTCTTTCATAAACAAACAAAATACAGAAACCCTTTCTCTTCATCGCTCTGCTCCGCTGCTCCTCCTCTTCCTCTCTTTAACACTTCCTCAAACACCTTGAACCACATCCATGTTGCTTCTCTACTGAACCTGAACCTGAACCTGAACATCCAGAGCCTGACAGGAGAACTACAGAGAGATGGTTATAAACGTGTGCAGGAGGGAGCTAAGGCCTTAACATGAGCACACACACACACCGCGGAGTCACTAAAACAGTCACTTTAGCTCAATTGTGCTTTAAAATTCAGTCACTAAAAGCAGGGATTGGTTAAATCAGAGTCTCTGTCTCTTCAAAGGCAGAGAAGGAGGAGAAATGAGGACTGTCTTCCTCCTCCTCCTCCTCTTCTTCAGTGCTTGGTTGAACTCGATGGAACATGAGAGACTGAGGCGAAGTGTCGCCGCCGCTCTTTAAGGTTTCCCCACGCAGGTGGAGGCAGCGCCAGGGAGGTGGGGTGAGGAGGAGGAGGAGGATGAAGATGACGAGGGTTAGCTTTAGCAGCTGATTTCCCGGCGCGGGCCCCGATCATGGCGGGCAGACTCTGGTTGCGTCTCAGTCCGTCTAACAGACTCCCTCCACCCGCCGACACAAACGTGGCAGAATCCTGCCGCGGCTCTGAAGCGTGAAGAACCTTCGCGAAGCCGAGCCGCCGCAGCCTCTCCACCAGGCCCACGCTGCTCACCAGCTCGGGCCGGGACGCCGTTTCCTGGGAGGGGCTCGGAAGGTCGGGGTGAGGGGCGCGGCCCAGATTTAAGCCGTAAACGTCCTGGAGGAAAAGCTCCGCAGGCCGCGACGCCAGGAAATTGTCGGCCGGGTGCTGCCGTGACTCGGCGGGGACAGGAGAGGGCGCGGGAGAGTGGGAGGGTGAGTTTGGGGGCGTGTTCGGAAGGAAGCGGAAGAGCGGCTGTCTGGACGTGGTTTTGGGAGATGGAGGCGGAGTGTCGGTGGACACCTGTGCAGATATGCCTCTCTCCAGCACCAGCTTAGCCAGGCTGCTGGTGGGAGCCGCGGGGCGACGAGGAGGGAAGGAGTCGCCCAGACTGAGTCTGCAGGGAGTGACGGGCGTGCTGGGCCCCGTCCTCATGGAACTGGGAGTGTGCACGAGGAGAGACGACTGAGAACTGAGAAGCACACACAGAGAAACTGTTTTTACACCTCAGTGACATCACAGCAGGAAACACTATTCAACACAAGAGTCAGTCTATTAAATCCATGTCAACACAAATATCATTTATTTTCACTTTTTCACTGAATATTTTTACAGGAAACTGAAGTTTGTAAACCACTCACTCTCCCACACCAAAGCCCACAGAGAAAATCAGTGATTTTAGCTCACAGGGACACAGGAGCTGCTGGTCTACTGCTGCCTCATGTGGTCACTTTGTGTCACTGAGGTAAATCTGAACAAAGGATTTCAAACACTGAAGTGACAAAATAAGACATTTGAACGTCATGATGGAGGCAGCAGTGGATCAACAACTCCTGTGTACTGTGATGTTAAAATCACTGATTTTCTCTGTGGACTTTGGTGTGGGAGAGTGAGTGCTTTACAAACTTCAGTCTAACACTGAGATAAAGACGTGAACATGTGACGTAGACATCACAGACTTAATAAAACAACTCGCAGCGTGCCAAGAACACACTGAAAAAGGGGCGGGGCTTTTTTATTGAGAGTGACTGACCTCGCGGTGACCTGTGTGATGTCACTGGGGTGCAGGATGCGGCAGGTGGTGAAGGTGTAGGTGGAGGAGGTGGAGCTGTGACACTTTCCTGGATTTGGGACTGAATACAAAAAACAAAGCAGGTCAAAAAAGAATCGTAAAACAACAACAACAAGTTTAACGCTCAGCGTTCACAGTTTACCAGAGGACGAGGCTGTTGTCGTCACTGAGGTCATGTGACTCTGTGCTTGGACCACTGTTGCAGAGGTTCTTGGAATGGTCAGACACGACTGGCTGGACGTCACAGTGACAGGAAGTGCAGGTGACACGGAGGGTGATGTCACGAGAGGAGACACCGAGTGCTTCCTGTCCTTCCTTTCCTCTGGTGTGGATGTGTAGTGCACTTTGAAAGTGATCCCGCCTTCCTCCTCTTCTTCATCCTCCTCTTCCTTGCCGCGTTCCGCTGCTCCCTTCTCCAGCATGCCGCTGCATCCGTGCTCCTCGCCCTCCTCGTCCTCCTCCATGTCAGAGAGGCGGTACGTGACGTCCTGAGTCAGCGGGCGGAAACCCTTCGTCACCACGCCTGGGTGTGGGTCCAGGATGGTGGCCAGGTGTGGTTTGGCGAGCTGCTGCCAGTGATGGAGCGTCAGTGAGCCTGAAACACACAAACACACACACACACACACACACAGGTGGATGAGATTCATTTAAAGTAACAGTTCCATCACTTTACTGAAAACATGGCCGTCAAAAACAGATTTTATCCACTTTACAAAAAACTCACTGACTAAAATACACATAGACTTAACTTTAAGAATGTTTTTGTTGCTTTTAACCATCATTAAACAATCTTTTCCAACAGGAAAGTGAAGTTTGTATCACTTTTGAAAGCTGCTCACTGCACCCACACCAAAGCCCATAGAGAAAATCATTGATTTTAACATCACACACACACACACACACACACACACACACACACACACACACACACACACACACACACACACACACACACACACACACACACACACACACGAGTTGTTGATCCACTGCTGCCTCCATCACAAGTTCACATGTCTTATTTTTTAAAATTTGGCAATTGAAATATTTCATTTAGACTTAAACTCAGTGACACAAAGTGACCACACGAGGCAGCAGTAGACCAGCAGCTCCTGTGTGTGTGTGTGATGTTAAAATCACTGATTTTCTCTCTGGGCTTTGGTGTGGGAGAGTGAGTGATTTACAAACTTCAGTTTCCTGTTCTAACAGTGAGATAAAGACGTGAACATGTTCTTAAGATATCATAGACTTAAACTGGAGGTCCTGAGACATCACATCAAACCTCATCTGAACAAGGCGACGGCGACGGATGACAGGACGCACAAACCTTCCATGGGTTTGACGATCTGAAGCTTCTCAGGGAGGAAGGTCCTAAAAGCGCTGGAGGTGATGGAGAGCTCCGACAGGTTAGAGAAGGAGGAGAAGACACTGCCCATGGGTGAGCTGCAGCAGCTGCTGCCTCCTCCCTCCACCTCCGCTCCTCCTGCCAGAGTCTGCAGCTTCTTCTCTCGCTCTGCTTGGAAGAACTGTCGCTCGGAGAGGAAGTTCTGCCGCCGCAGTGACAGGTGGTGAAGAGCTCTGTTCAGGTCGTTTCCACCGGGACAGCCGGGCTGACCCATCCTCTCCTCGTCCCTGCACGCAGAGACATGGTTAATGAGGTGTCCAAACGTCTCCCTCACACAGGAGGACATCAGCGTGTGTGTGTGTGTGTGTCTTACCTCTGAGTGGACAGGAAGGGCTGTGACGTCATCACTAAAGAGCTCTGACCTGAGCCGGGGATAGGAGGCGTGGCAGAACCCGCCCGTGAGGACGAGGCGTTGATGGAGCGGACTGTTTGGAAGACTTTCTTCTGGGATATTCTGCAAGAAGAAGATGGAGAAGATCAAAAAAAACGAGGTCTGGAACAAACACCGTCCATGTGTGCTGTGTCCGCTCACATCTCACCTTTGGTCCTGAAAGGCTGTTTCTTCTTCTACACTCAGTTCTCTCCTCATGGTTCCCTCGATCTCTGCTGCCAGAGAATCCTGCAAACACACACACACGTAGTCTTTTTATTTACTTTTTAAGTCCAGGGTGTGTGTGTGTGTGTGTGTGTGTGTGTGTGTGTGTGTGTGTGTGATTCTTACCATGGGGTAGAGGCCGTAGGACAGGTGTCGTCTCAGTCCAGCAGAGGGAGTGTTTTTACTGCGGAGCTCTTTAATCTCCTCCTGAGACTCGTGCAGCATCTCCACACACTCCATGTTTCTCTCTGCCAGCTCGTCCAGCTGACACACACACACAGAGACATTGACCTTGTGTATTTATTAGTGAATAACCACCTGACACCATGAATCACTGTGTTCTCTTTACCACTGAATGAGCCTTAAATGAGCAGTGTCTTAATTGATCTGTCCCCAGTGTTTTTTTTTTTTACCACTGTTGCCTAGCGACAGAGCTGCTAATGGAAGCAGTATAGACCTCTAACAGCACGTAACGTAACATGTAATCAAAAGAATCAGATTCTAAGGCCACGAGCGTGGCTCTATTCAGTGAAACTGAAGCCTGTAACTGTGGATATGCTGGTAACGGTTTGACCCTTTGTTGCTTAGGGAAGGAAGGAAGGAAGGGGGAGGAGCCTCTGACACATGTTTCTACAGTTGCGCAGACTGAATAATTATTATTTGGTGTGTGTTGTTGTGTGCTGGTACCTCAGCGGTGAGTTGTCTTTGAGCATCTTTAGACGCCTGCAGGTGAATCCTCAGCTCCTCTTTCTCTAAAGCCAACTACAGAGACACAACACACCACATGATGATACACTCTCTAAATGATCTGAATCACAGGTTAACACACACACACACACACACACACACACTCCTCACCTCTTTGACTCTGTGCTGCAGCTCGACGATCTGTGAGAGCAGCTGAGCGATTTCCTCCTGGTGTCTGTGCAGCTCCTCGTTCTTCTGAGACAACTCGTCTGTCAGAGAAATCATCTGACTGTTGGACTCACCTGCTCACACACACACACACACACACACGTTAAAAACAGCCCTCCACATTGATGAAGTGTGTGTGTGTGTGAGACTCACGCAGCTCTTTGACACAGTCGCTGACGAGCTGCTGCTCCTTCTCCTCGTACGTGATGGTGTCTCTCTTGAGCTGACAGGCCTGCAGCACCAACACACAGTCACAGTCATTTAATCATCATCTACATGAATGATTTAAGCACTGAAACTCACAAAAAAACACTTTGATTTCCAAACAGAAACATGTACAAAGTATTTCTTAACATTAAGTTACTTTGACTGTGATGATTGAAAAGGACGTTGAAATGATAGATTTGGGTTTTCTTCTGCAAAAAGAATTATTCTGGCTTTTGTTTGTAACTCACTTGAACAGAATCAGTGGTGAGTTGACGAGCAGAAATAAATCGAGAGTTTACAACCGTTTTCACGCTCTAATCCTGCATCACTCCCTGTTTTCCTCCTGTTCCACTCTGTAAAAACCCTCGTACCTCAGACCTCAGCGTCTGGTTCTCGTCCTCCAGCTCCTGCAGTTTGCTCTGCAGCGACTCCAGCTGGCTGAGAGCGACGGCAGGAGTCATGGTGGCGCCGCACCCCGGCGTCTTGCGCTGCTGCAGGGGCGTGGACACGCTGGAGTCGGTCTCGCTCTCCTCCGTGGCGCTGGCCACCATCCGCAGTAACTCGTCCTTCTTACTGAGCTCATGCTGCAGCTGATGAACCTGCAGTCAGGAGAGAGAGAGAGAGAGTCGTGTGAGACAGATGATTTAGTGAGGCGGTGTTCCACAGGGATCCAATGTAGGGCCATTACCTTTTTTAAGTTATATGCAAATGTCCACTGTTTTTTTATTTAAAATAATTAGAATACTTGTTTATGTTGCTTTTAAATGTACTTCACTCCAGTATCTCATGTATGACTCACTTGACTCTTTCCTTCTTTGTTTGTAAATAAGTTAAAATAAGTTAAGTCAGTACTTAATTTGACTTACTGCTGTCATGGTTACAGCAGCAAAGACAGTCAAGATAAAGGTAATAAATAATATTTTCACACCTATGAATGTTTAATATATAAAAATATGGACCATTAAGATATTAAAAAGTAGAGTCAAATATAAAATATACAGTATGAGCTTGATATTTACATGAAATATTGCACTTATATACAATATTTGAATATTTAATGCATAATATTCTTAAGTTAAGTGTAATTTGTGATATAGAACATGTGAAGTGACCTGGTCGAGAGCCTGACTGAGCTGCTCCTCCACGGCTTCGTTGCGCTCCTGTAGCAGGTGGTTTCTCTGCAGCAGCGACTGACCGATCCGAGCCGCCAGCTCCAAGTCTCTGTCCCGCTGTCCAACCAGAAGACAGGACACTCAGGGTCAAACAGACGAGCAGACACTGCTGCTGCTGCTGCTGCTGCGTGTGTGGACACTCTTACCTCAGCCAGAAGGTGCGACACCACTTCAATGTCATTGTACGTCTTTGTCATCTGCTCCACATGGTCAGAACTGAGGACTGTTCAGAGAACACACTTTACTTTAGGAGACACACACACACACACACACACACACATACACACACACACAAATGTTCTGACCACAAACAACAGCATCAGCAGGTACATTTAAATGTCCTGGCGTTGTGGTTGCTTCAGGTCAGGAGGTCATGAAGAGTGTGGAGACGAGACGATGTGATCACACATCACCGTAAACATCACTGACAATAACATGAAGTCTTCATATGTTCTGTGAGTGACTTACTCACCAACATACAGTCCTAGTGATTCATGTTGAGCTGGGGAGGGAGCTGCATATTTCCACTCATTTTGTTTCTCATTTTAAAATGTTGACCAAAAAAAATGTGGCTCCATAGCAACATGTTTTTATGACATGGCTACATTTTATAGCACAATATTGATTTTTTTTTGTGATAACATAACATTTTGTACCTATTTTGGGTAATTAAAGTAATTTTTTTAAACATCATTAACATGTTTTTGTAAATTTACAACAGTCACTAAGATTTTTGGGAAAATCCACATTGATTCTTGTAACTTATGTAACATTTTGTGATAACATAACATTATGTGGCTTTTTGGTAACAAAACTAAGGCTTTTAAACATAAGTAACATGTTTTTAACAACATTTTAATGACATTTTGTAGCTTGTTTTGGTAAAGGAAGTAATGTTTTTAAACGTTTAAGATTTTTGTAACTTTAGTAACATATTTTTGAAACAACATAACATTTTAAACAGTAACATGTTTTTATACAGTTCTTTGGCACATTGACACTTTTTTGGTAAGATCAGTAATTCTTTGCAACATTAGTAGCACGTTTTTGTAAAGTTGCAACATTCTGTCACTTAGTTTTGGTCACGTTTTGTTTCCTGCATCTGAATGTTTTCAGAAAATGTGCACAAATAATCAAATGAAGGTAGAAACCAGAGTCTCCACAATCTCATGAATTGGACTGATTGGAGTCAGGACAAGGAATTTACACATCGTCCCGTCTCACAGTCTCACACACACACACACACACAGAGCTACAGGCCGTCTACAGAGACAGTAGAAGTCTGCTCTCGTCTACATGCAACAAACATCACAGAGAGTTTCCAGGACCAAAGCCCGTCTCCAACTCTGGAGCTGAGTGAAGGGGTGGCAGAGCAGAAGAGGAGAGGAAGGAAGGAGAGATCAGTAGATAGATAGATACCTTTGGAGAGGCTCTGAGAGCCGGGGTGGGAATAAGAGGAGGACTCCAAAGAAAGGTACGCTAAAGACAAACAGAAGAGAGAGAGAACAAGACGAGATGATCAGACAGATTTAGGAGTAAAGACAGAATTAAAGCAGAGAGTGGAAGCAGAAGCTGGAGTAAATCAACTCGACTTCGCTGTGTCACAGAAACTACGTCGGTTAGTTCAGAGCTGCTCTGTGCACCTGTGTGGGTGTTGCCGGTGCCAGACTCCGCCCACTTCCACCTGTTTGAAGAGAAGCAGCATCTCTAATGACTGCAGCATCAGTGTGGACTGAGAGCAGCATGAACGCCTGCTGTGACCACTGATAAAAAATAATAATGAATCCATCCGTTTACATTTGTATGAAACAAGTTAGTTTTTACTTAACAACAGATGATTTTCTTTGTCTGAACGCTTTTCATTGGGTAAGTTCCACATTTATAATTAAATACATGTACTTTACAGCTGCTCAGATAATCACAGAGCCACAGTGACCTCACACCCCCAACAATCAGCTGTTATAAATAACCACAGGAAGGCACACACACACACACATTTGATATCTGCAGTTACTGTGCCACGCACGCACGCACGCACGCACGCACGCACGCACGCACGCACGCACGCACGCACGCACGCACGCGTGTCCCCGCCAGCTAAAATCACTGATTTTCTCTATGGACTTCAGTGTGGTGTAAGAATTAATTATTACAAAAGCAAGTTAACATACTTTAAAAATTCTGCTTAATGTGAAAGACAAAAATTGTTAAAAGTTAAATCTGAACCAAGAAAAACACACACACACACACACTTTTTAGAATCACTTACATGTCTGTATGTGTTGGACATGAAAGCACATGAGCTTCTATGTAGAGTATATAAAGTGTTTAAATCCATTTTAAACGTTTACTCAATTGATTCAGAGTAATTCCACAGTAGCCGTACACATGCACATGGCAAATAATAATTTAATCTTTAATTTGTTTCATATTAAATTACAGAATTATGCTAAAAAAACTACATTTCCTGGGCTATTTGCTGACAAACATAGTCACAGATTGGTTGTCTAAATATGCATTTCTTCTCTTACAGTATGTGAGTGAGTGAGTGAGTGAGTGAGTGAGTGAGTGTGTGTGTGAGGACGAGCAGAGGACACGTGCATTTTAACATTCCACGTCTCTGCGACGACATCAGCTGCTAATAATAGAGCGCGCTTGATTTGACGCAGCACAAGTGGAAGAGGCAGAAACATGAAAGTGTAACTCAGAAACAGCTTCCAAAGCTTCTGTCGCTGCAGCAGTTTCTAAAGACAAGTTAATGTCGGTCAAACGTGAACAGAGTGAAGACAGAATGTCTTCTTAAAAGAAAAACCAGGTTGGATTGAATGAAACGGCACGTGTGTGACAGGAAGTGAGCGCTCCGGCTGCATTCCACAACATGTTTGAATGTCAACACACAACGGCACTGATTCACAGTCTCCCCGTCTGACCTTGAAGACACTGCTGAAGCTGCAGCGTCTCACATTTCAGCGTCTCAGAGGATAAACGAGCCGTGCAGACGCCTCCACTCACCTTCCACTGCGAAAACATCATACACCTCCTCACTGTGGATGTTTGAAACTGGCATTTTCCTCCTCTCTGCTCTGCTGTCTACAGGCCATCCACACTCACTCCTCCTCCTCCTGTCAGCCTTTGTCCCGTGACTGAGGATTTGAACTCAACTCTGACTCACTCACTCACTCACTGACTGACTGACTGACTGCACCTCCCTCTCTCCTCTCACACACACACACACAATAACAGCCTGTGTCCACAGTAAATCCATGAGTGTGTGTGTGTGTGTGTGTGACATGAATCCCAAACACACCATCTGCTCAGTCATGTGTCCACTCTTCACTCACAATGTCATAACATAAAGAAGACAGTCACTCACTCATGTAGCGGAAGGTCTCCTCTGCCAGCAGGGGCGAGATGGCGCTGTTGTTGGGGGCGGGGCCTTCGTCTGGAGAGCAGCTGGGCGAAACCACCCAGTCCTGACTGTCTGACAGGTACATGGAGCCGACCGAGCCAGAACCCGCGGAGCTGGAGGCGTAACGTCTCCCACTGCTGCTGCCGAGACCCTCATCTGAGACAGGAGGACACACACGGACATTAAATACAATTAATTATTATTTTAAGCATGTGTCGATGAAACTTAAGCTTATTTTTAGTTGTTAAGTGAACACATTATATCTAATTATTTTAACTGACTTTTTAACATTAATTCAGCGATTCCCCAGTGTGGGCCACAGCCACCTGGTGGGCTGTGGAGGTACTGCAGGCAAGCATGTGAGAGATAAATGTAAACAAAGCAGAAAATGGGTTGGGGGTTTTTTTTTATGATTATTTTCAGCTTCAAATCATTTGTACAATATTTAGAATTGATAACAGTTGATCTTACTTCACATTTGTAAGTCGAAGTAACTTTAAATTATGGCTGACATACATTACTATACATTACTTCCCATCTTTATGCTAAGCTAAGCTAAGCGACTGATACAACCGTTCTTGTTCTTCCTTTTAAAATGTAGCACGCACCCACAATGCAACCTGGCAGCTGACATTTGAGTGTGAATTATGGCTGTGTTATGCTCGATGAGACGGTGCGTCTGCTGCTGAATACATGCCAGCAGTGTTGTTGTTTATGTTTGCACTGTTTGTGCTTGTTTATTGATGCACTTCTCCTGAAAGAGTAAAGTTACGGAAAACAAAGCAACATCATTTTCATAATTTAGGGACATGGTGAGCAGTTATCGTCTGCTATGTTTACACATCCTGACAGAAGACAGAAACACGAACATTCACCCTGTGATGTGTTACTGTGTTGTAAAATGTAAGACAAAGAGAGTGGGTTCCACTCCACAGGTCTGATCACCGCACCTGTTTTAACACCACGCCCACGAAACTCACCCCTTTCACTTTCATCACATTAGCTCCTTCTGGAGACACAAAAGCCTTCATTCGAAAATTAAACATCTTTTTTTTTTTTTAAACAGGTAAGCAACCGTGATCCAAATAAATCACAATATAAATCAAGAGCAAACTTGTTCATAATGTAGTGACTAAATGAACTCTAAGAGACGTTTGGTAAATGACACTTCATTTGATGCATGTTATTTTAAACATATACACAAATCTTCACTAAAAGGGTGGGAAAACTAACCAAACAGTTTGGTCATGAGAGAACCGCTGCTCTAGAACACAATGTAGATGAGAAGAGAAAAATGTCCTTCCACTTGAACTGGAGACAGACGGAGACTAAGTGTACATCGCAGACACAACAAAAACAAACGTTTGTACCTGTCTCCGTGCTTGACTCCTTCTTCTCCACCGCCCGCGGCTTGACTTCAAACATGTCCTCGCAGTGGGAGGAGCTTCTCCTCTCACAACCACACAGCTGGACGGTTAGATGGCAGCTGCTATGGTCCTGACATCATGTTGTGTTCCTGCGCTGATGTGTGGTGACCACACACGCACACACACACACACACACACACGCCTTTTACCTGCAAAAAAAGCAGAGCAGAAATTAGAAATATTCTGTATTCCTAGTTTTCTCAGAGTGGTGATCGTGGTGACCCACTGCTCTGCATGTTCCCTGCTCCAACACACCTGAATCAAATGATCCGCTGGACATCGACCTCTGCAAAAATCTGTTAGTGTCCTGATAACAATGCATTTATTTGAGTCAGGTGTGTTAGAGCAGAACCAGGATTAAGAAACCCTGCTGTAATCTGTTCACTTCCTGGTTAATCATTGGTTAATTTTGTTGTTATTGAATTGTAAACAGTTTTCTCCTTCCCTCTGAGTGAGTGACATATAAACTACATATCAACCTACTGATGGACACTTATTCATTATTAATCTAAATTTCTGTGCATCAGTCGAATCGTAAAATCTCAAGAAGCTTTCTGGAGTCTGGTGCTTTTCTTTTTCCATTTCCTTTCAATGTGACACTTCACTGTACACGTTTTCAGAGGAATGACACAGAGGCCGCCCACTTCCTGTAGCTTGTCTCCATGGAGACCGTTCCAGAATGAGACAGGATGTTCTGTCTTTTCGAGAAGTGGAAACATTATTATTGACCTTGTGCTGTATCACACCGTGATGCACTGATTCCAAGAGGGTCCGGGGGGTCCAAGAAGAGTTTCCAGATCAATAATGAGTGGAATATAACATGAATAATTAATGACTTTTCATTCTGTAACCTGAAATAGTACAAATATTACTTTCTATGTGAACAACTGTTCCAAAAGGGAAAAGTAAAAGCGGTCCTGGTGAGGATTGAGGATTTTTTTTAGGTTTAAGAAACACTGATCAGACATTATTTAAACATTTTATGAACCAAACAACAAACCCAATAATCCAGAAGATATTTACACTTTGACTTCCCATGATGCATCCTGCTCTGCCTGCCTGATATACACCCACATCTGTCCTCTCTGGCGTGTTACACACACACTCTGTGGGCTTTAAAATAAATAATCTGTGTTGTTATTAAACAAGGTCGTGTGTAAACATGTCTGTGCTAAGACAAAAGACCTTGAACAACATTCAGCTTCTGCTTACATCATAGTGAAACTGAAGCTGGAGATTAATGGATGATCATGATGATGATGCTCCACCTTCCTCGTTTACCATTGACAACATCATTCACATTAGACATCAGAGCAAGTCTATACACAAAAATGATCACATATATTATTGAAAGGTGCACACATTCTGCACCCATATATCTGTCACATAAATGCTGCTATGTATGTCGTGACTCATCTCATCTGAGTCACAGACAGAGTCACAGTCAGGAATCGTCCTGAGGACAGCTACCATTTTAGAAACTGTGTCTGAAACATAAACAGACACCATCGGGACACATTTACTGACTCACTAACTGTTTCATTATTTCATTATTATTACATTAATCAGCAGTTTATAGCGTCAGCGTTTATGTTGACCAATTAAAAAATAACATCTTTAATCAAACTGTAAAGCCATAGTAGATCATAAAGAGGGGTACAAATCTAAATGTTGACATTTGTCATGCTGGATTTACACCTCCTGTTGACTACTTCATTGAATAAAAATATTTATTTGTAAAAATCAAATTCTTCTTGTGTGGTCTGTTTCCCTATTCGGGGATATTACATTATATGTTTATATTATATATAATATATAGATATAATGCTTATGATATATTCAGTAGATTTCAGATTATGTCTGTAATGCTATACATGTGTGCAACTATAATTTAAAATCGTACTTCTTACGTAACATATAACATACAACATATTACTTTTGGTCTAATACACTGTGATATAACACAACACAATATTTAACACAAAATACGCTACGTGCGCTAACGCTAGCCGTGTATCCAACATTTGCCTAAAGGTGCAAGTGAGAAGCTAAGCTAGCTAACAATGTATAAACGATATAAACGAACTCTTTCATTATTTTATGAGATATAATTTGGATGAGTTGTGTTTTTTGTGTCATGATAAGCGTTAAAGCTTTTACGGGGGAGGAGGGGAAGGAGGAGGAGGAGGAGGAGGAAGATGACAGCTTCTCTGCTTCCGTTAGCATCTAAAGTGTTAGCCTCGCTCACGCGACGACCAACGCAGTTGTTGATTAAAAACAATACAGGTGATTTATAATCGAAAATCTTACCCTATATCGATATATATCCACAGCATGAGGAGAACATGCGGAGACTAGTGTCCAGCAGCAGGCCTGGACAAGACGGAACCCCGAGTGTGACAAAAGCCTGTGGCATTACGGAAGCGCCCCTGCGTAAAGGAAGTGACACATAACACAAGAAAATAAGACAACTTAGATGAGATGTGCAACGTGCGCAAAACAAGACAGTGAATACTTGAAAGAAATGTAAATCAATTATACGCCTTATTACGCAAAATCTTGGTATATAACAATGACTAAATTCAAAATCATGTCGTTTTCACAGGAAGTAATCAAAAGCCGAAGTCAGTGGCTCTTACTTTGAAAGCCCAGGTTGAAAGGAAGTAGTTCGATAGAAAGTCCAGTTAAATAGAAAAGGATATGTGATTGAAGCTACACAGTATAGGAGCAAATGATAGTTTACACTGCTATAAGCAAACATAAAACGTTATATTTTACTACTAAATGAAAGATATCATAAACATATGTATTTGTCTGATAAGAATAACTAATAAAACAAAATGTAAAAACAAAACGCGTATCGTTCCTATAAAAAATAATCAGCCAAAACTAGATGTAACGTAATTATTTTATTTAAAAAAACTGCCGTGAATTGTTTAAACAGGAAGTGGTCATACTTCGCACATGCGCAGTACAAATCGGGTAGTGACAGCAGCCCCGCTTCCCCCCGATGCTAACGGCGTCGGGCTTAGCTGCTGCGGGAGCGTCATGGCGGTGCACCGGGGACCCTCCAACAAATGGCTCTTCTCCCGGGAGCAGCTAGACAACACGCCGTCCCGACGCTGCGGGATTGAGGCGGACAAAGAGCTGTCGTACCGCCAGCAGGCCGCCAACCTCATCCAGGACATGGGCCAGAGACTCAACGTGTATCCTTTATGAAGCAAGGAGGAGGAGGAGGAGGCTAGCTGCGGTTAGCGTTAGCTCGCAATAGCGGCTCTCGTTACACTTAGTTTTTTGTACTCTTTAAACATATGGGTGTGATGAGTGTGTTTGTTATATGAAGCGCTCGCACATACACCGACACACACACACACACACACATGCACTTGATCTGTTCTCATAGCGTATTTATTAGCCGTTAGCTGCGCTGGGGCCTGCTAGCTGCTGTTAGCTGCTGTTAGCTGCTGTTAGCTGAGCCGTTGTTTTGTCTATTGTTAGCTTTCATCAAAGTCTACAACGACACCGGCGATCGGAGATAACCGATACCGGCGTCACGCTTCAATTTAAAGTCATTACTCCACTTTATGTCGATCATTGCACTGTTCGATCAACATTAGTGACCGATGTTTCGCTGGTAGTTATTTAACAGGACACACGTTTTGCTAACTAACTCCATGCTAATTCACCAAGCGTTTCTCGTAGCTCTTTGTCATTTAATCTTATTGTATAATAACACCACTAACATAATATACGTTAAAACCTAACAGACAGTACAATACATCATATACAATATAATATACAGAGTCGTAAATGGGCTACTGTTAAAAGCAGAAAATGATGGCACAAAAACATTACATCATGATATAAATGGTTTAAATTTGAGTCAAAGCCAGTATTACGGTTGAGAAGAATATAACACTATGCTATAATATCGATTCTGCTTTGTTCATGTCGATGAATTATGCCACACATACAAGGAGAAGATGATAAAAACATCAGAGAACCAGAAGCGATTTTTGTTTAAATAGTCTTAAACGAATGTATAGACATGATAGGGTCTATATAGTCTATTTAATCACATTACTTATGTAAGAATAGTGTTTAAGCCAAAATGAGTTGTCGTCTTGTCTGTTAAGTAACGATCTGTGTTGGCTCCATAAATAGCCATGTTACACACCTTCATTACAGTATACAATACTGCAGTGCTCCTCAAACATTTTAAACCAACTACCACCGGAGAAAATATTGATCTCTCTCAATAACGCCATGTTAAAATAGACAGTCAGTCAAAGTCAGCTGCAGACTTCTCCCAGGAGGCTAGTCTCTTCCTCTCCCTCTTCCTCACATACACTTCACACTGTTGTAGTGAAATTAGATTCAGATGGAGCGAGAGATAAGGTGACTAAATATTATTATTCGTTTCATTTTCTATGCACTTTGGTCAAAATTCCTCAGCTCCACTCTGATTACATGCCCTGCTGTATACAGTAGAACAGTATCTCGTGTACCACTGGTGGTGCACTTACCACAGTTTGAGAACCATGGCAATACATTATTTACCAATGTTAGACACTTGTTTACAACAGCGAGTTTTGTGGCTCATAAGGTGAGGAATTTCAACCTTTTAATATCATAATAATCAATTTTGTTCATGACGCTGTTGGCAGTCAATAGTAAGACTCATTTTGAGTAATTACCTGAATATTACCACATTGTTACTGTACTGAAATATAAAGTGCTACCAGATGAGTCTTGGAGGGCTGCAACTGATTATTTTCATAATCGGTTAATCTGCCAAGTAATCACTTGGTCTGTAAAATGCCAGAAAATATTGATTAGTGTTTCTCAAACCAAAACGATTCAGTTTTAAAGATTTCTTCGTCACATGAAGCAAAGAAACAAGAAAATATTCAGTCGAAAAATCACAGAAACGTGTTCTAATTCTTAATAAAAACACTCAAACTGATTTAATCGATGATCAAAATGGCAAATGATTCAGAATCAAGTGAGGGAATTGATCAATTTAAGGTTTGTTAAAATCAATTCAGTCTTAAGTGTCCACGGGTGTGGCATTTTAAATTTAAAAACATTGCAATAAACTGATGATGGTATTTATGAATGAATTGCTCTGTAGCTCCTTCCCGAGGACAGTTGATGAGATATATATATATATATATATATATATATACACATACATACACACACACACACTGATTTATACAGATTATGTTCACATGTTCTCTCCTAATGATTTTACTGCTCATATTTAGAATTCAGAACATCATGTGTTTGTCCACACATTTAAAGTGTAAACGCGTTGAACGAGGCGTGCTGATCGGACACGAGCGCTGTTTTGATTGTTTTGTTTTCAGCCT
Organism: Solea solea; assembly: GCF_958295425.1. NCBI lineage: Eukaryota > Metazoa > Chordata > Actinopteri > Pleuronectiformes > Soleidae > Solea > Solea solea. The sequence goes on along the minus strand of NC_081135.1, from coordinate 1,172,831 downwards.
TAACTGTGACCTCAGCTCTCAACTCATCATCAACACTGCTATAGTTTATATGCACAGGTTTTATATGATCCACTCCTTCAGCAAATTCCATAGGAATGTAAGTAGCACGGCAGCATTCTGAGACTGGCTGTGTTATTACTGCTGGAGACAGTGGTTGTGAGAGTTTGTTTTTGTTCTCAGGTCATTTCACAGACCACGCTGTTCCTGGCAGCTAAAGTTGAAGAGCAACCCAGGAAGCTGGAGCACGTCATTAAAATCGCCCACGCCTGCATTAACCCGCAAGATCCCGCGCTCGACACCAAGAGCAACGTGAGTGAGGAAATGACGAGGACGCGGCTATTTATACTAGTGTTAGGGTGTTTTTACTTAAGCAGAGAGAGAGAGAGAGAAAAATATGCACTGTAACTGGTCATTTTGAAGGATTTGTGTATTTTGAGTTGTTTGAAGCAAATGTGAAACCGTGTCATTTTTTTCCCAGACATTCCTGCAGCTGTCACAGGAGCTGGTAGCACTGGAAACCATCGTGCTTCAAACACTGGGTGAATATACGGTTTTGTCTTTGTGAAAAATACTCATAATCAACTGATTATGATAAATTATTATCAGGATAAATTGTATGTGTGAGTGATGTGATTGTGCTGCAGAAAACATTGTGATTCTATTGCTTTTATTTTATTTCCTGTGTGTGAATGTGAGCGCAGGTGGTTTGATCTCTGTCCTCCTCTGTGTTGATTTCAGGTTTTGAAATAACAATTGATCATCCTCACACTGATGTTGTGAAATGTTCCCAGCTAGTGAGAGGTACGACAAGTTATTTTCTGTTTTTTATTCTAAAGAACATTTTAGATGTTAATATTATTATTTTTTTACCATGTTTCTGATCATTTGAATCAAGCTTTTCATCTCTAAATTGTTAGGAACTACACTGACTAAAGGGATGGTTCAGGTTTTTGGATTTACAAATAAATGACATTTAGTCACAATAATTAAAAAACATCATTGATAATAAAATCTATACCAGCTAAAGTCTATGATAACTTAATATGTTCATGTCTTTAGCTCACTTTATCTCACTCTCCCACACCAAACCCCATAGAGAAAATCAGTGATTTTAGCTGGTGGGGACACAGGAGCTGCTGGTCTACTGCTGCCTCGTGTGGTCACTTTGTGTCACTGTTTGAAATCCTTTGTTCAGATTTAAAACGCTGAAGTGACAAAATAAGACATTTGATCTCAGTGATGGAGGCAGCAGTGGATCAGCAGCTCCTGTGTCACTGCTGTGTTTAAATCACTGATTTTCTCTATGGGCTTTGGTGTGGGAGAGTGAGTGGTTTACAAACGTCTGTCTAACAGTGAGATAAAGACGTGAACGTGTTCTTGAGACATCGTAGACTCGCTGACGGCCATGTTTTGTGTCTCACCTCATTCAACAACACTTCAAAAACTTAAACTATCCCTTTTTTTAAATTTACATGAATGTGACTTCAATTAGCACTAAAATCAATGTTTTTCCTTCTTTCTGCAGCAAGCAAGGATTTGGCACAGACTTCCTATTTCATGGCTACCAACAGGTTATTATCCTGTTCCCATTCCTGCACTGTAATGGCACACTATAGCTTCCTGTCCTGCAGGGTCACCCTTCCTGTGTCCAACGCCCTGTTTGCACCCGGGTCCTGGGAACCCCCTCCCTCTGTGTCTGTGTGTGTGTGTGTGTGTGTGCGTGTTTGTGTGTGTGTGTGGTGGGGGGGGTGGCGGCAGTACCGGCCCGGCTGCAGTGTGCGGTGTATTGTACAAGGGCTCAGTGTTGGCACACAGAGGGAGTGTAGTGGTGCTGTCTACCTCTCACGGTTGTTTGGTACGGAGTGCATATGTCTAAAAACACTCAAATGGTAGCCTGAATATAGATTGCCACTAAAGATTCTTAAACTTATAGAGCTTTTTGGTAAGTATAGTTTTACAGTTCTTTATAAAACATTACATTTTTGCACTTTCCCCCCCCCACACCCCCAGAAGATCTAACAGTGACTCAGCAAACTGAGAATGAATTTAGTGGAGGATTTTCTTTTTAAATGAATATTTCATTAACACTTTGTCGTTTATAGCATTTTTTTTCTAAAGCTACCGTGAATTTAGGCAAAAACAAAACTCCTACAAAACCTCCAGACCAGGCCACGACACACAAATGTACCTGTTTAGCTTTGAGGCCGATGACTGTACTTGAATTAGAGAAAACAGTGTAGTAAACTTAAACGTGAAGAGTTAAAAGGTTGTTTTGTCTGTGCTGTGTTTTCTTGTCTCCTGCAGTTTGCACCTCACCACCTTCTGCCTGCAGTACAGACCCACAGTGGTGGCGTGTGTCTGCATCCATCTGGCCTGTAAGTGGTCCAACTGGGAGATTCCTGTGTCCACAGATGGCAAACACTGGTGGGAGTACGTGGACGGCACAGTGACGCTGCAGCTGCTGGACGGTGAGAGAATCCTGAGCTGTAAAAAAGACAAAAGCATGCATCATATCGTCTGACACATTATCAACAATGATCTTACTGCATGTATCATGGCTGCCAGTGAGGAAAAACTGTTTATAGCCACATTACAAAAGACTCACTGAATCAAATCTATGCCAGATTAAGTCTATGAACATGTTTCACGTCTTTATCTCACCGTTGGACACACTTTTCTAATGGTGGGAACTGAAGTTTATAAACCACTCACTCTCCCACACCAAACCTCAGAGTCACAGTGACACAGGAGCTGCTGGGCTACTGCTGCCTCGTGTGGTCACTTTGTGTCACTAGATTAAATTAGAACAAAGGGTTTCAAATGCTGAATTCACAAAATAACACATTTAAACTTGCTGGTTGAGGCAGCAGTGGATCAACAACTCCTGTGTGCTGTGATGTTAAAATCACTGGTTTTCTCTGTGGGCTTTGGTGTGGGAGAGTGAGTGTTTATAAAGCAACACAAATCACATTTTCCACACACACGTGCGCATGCTTCAGATTGATATTGCTGCTTAAAATGTGCAGCACATTAATTACACTGACATTTAGTGGTGAAAACATGTCAGTCTAATGAATGAGCCGATTGTTTCTAAGCAGCAATGAAGACCACACTTTCAAACCTGAATTCACATTTAAATGATATCATGTAAAATAAAAATGAATGGATCTCACCTAACACGAGTGGTGTGGCTGTTCTCAGAGCTCACGCACGAGTTTCTTCAGATCCTGGAGAAGACACCCAGCAGATTGAAGAGGATAAGAAACTGGAGGGTATGTCTTCCACACGGGTCACATGTCCACTCACGTTGACCTTTGATTGGTTGAGTCATGGAGTATTTTGTGTTTCAGGCGATTCAAGCAGCAAAGAAGCCAAAGACGGACGGCTCGGGCATGGACAGTGCCTACCAGGGAACGTCTTTAGACGGTCTGCCCGGTGTCGGCAACTCTTTCTTCCCCTCATCAGACTCTTCGGACATGCCCTTACTGAACCACATCGCCGCCTCGTACGCCTCCTACCAGCCGCTGGGTGACCCGTTCTCCCAGCCTCCTCTCTCAGACTTCACTGTGGTCAAACACGAACACAAAGCTGCGGGCGGTGGCGGCGGCGGCTCTGGTAGCAAACAGCAGCAGCAGCAGCAGCAGCAGCTCGGAGCCAAAGTCTCGCACAAAGTCTTGACTTTGGAAAAGTACAGAGAGAAACACGCGGTGGACGTGACTTTGCAGAACGGCGTGAAGGAGGAGCCCGGCGCCGAAATGTACACGCCTCCTCCCGCTGTCTCCACCCACCACCACAAGAAACGCTCGCAGCCGCAGCAGGGCGACGGCAGGAGAGAGAAGTCCAGCTCCAAAAAGTCTCGCCTGCCTCCTTCCCTCGCCGAGAACGGCTCCGCCACGAGCGAGGAGCTCAAGATGAGAATCAAAGTGTCGTCGGATCGACGCGGCGGTTCTGAACAGGGCGGCAAGGACAAGCACAAAGAGCACGGCGGCCACCGCCACGCCAAACACGGACACTCGTATTCCCTGAGCGGGAACAGCAGAGCGACGATAGACGGCACCGCCCTGTCCATACGACCTCCCGCCGGCCTCTGCGCGGACGGCGGCTCGTCCGGCTCGTCCCGCAAGAGGCCGCACTCTGACGCCAACAACCATCACCACCACCACCACCACCCGACCAAGAGCAGCAGGAGCTCCAAAGGAAGTCACTATCCCTCAGAGGGAGGCCCGAGGATGATGGAGCACCACGGCCACGACGGAACCAACGGCGCGCTGACGGCCAACGGCCAACACACGGACTACAAAGACACTTTCGACATGCTGGACTCTTTACTAAGTGCCCAAGGAATGAGCTTGTAACCTCGGAGTCGCAGCGTGCGTCCAGAATAAAAAGGTATTATCATGTTCAATAGAATTTTAAAAAAAGGAAGATGAAAAAAAAGATTTTATTTGTCTTAAGTTATCTGAATTATGCGTCGCCACCCCCCCTCCCCCCCCCCCGCCGTCGTGTCCACACACTGACCGCCGACGATTCTCGTAGAATGCGACGCGCGCGCGGGCTCGTTCGCTACTAGCTTGCAAACAAAAAGGAACCATGCGATGTTTCAAAGAGGGCGGCTGGAGTTTTAAAAACATTTTAACGCGAGCTAATGATTTTTTTTTTTTAAAACGTGCATGTTTTCGGTCACAAAAGGGACGACATGGCTAGTGTTCGCAGCTGCTGTGACAGTTTACAGTTATTATATTATTATTATTATTATTATTTTGTATGTTAAGACATTATGTTCCACTAAGAATCTCAGGTCTTGAACTTTTTTGATATGAGAACGAATCTTCCTCTGTTTGGGTTTGTGTCTGTGGAGACGCAGCGAGCGTTTGTCTGCACCAGAAAAACACGGTCTGCTTATTTTTCAAAAACAAGAGAAACTGAAATGTGAGATTCCATTTGCTGTCTTATTCGCTGTCTTTATTGGGGGAACTGCACCTGAACTCGGCGTGCGGACTCATTATCGAGCTACAGACGGAGTTTACGTTACATCTGCTGTGAAAGTGCATTTCAAAATGTTTTTAAAACAAAAAAAAAAACGGCTAAAAATGCAAAAGGGCCTCGTGATTGTACCTCGTCAATCGCTCTTCAAATATACTACATGTGATAAGAAACTATGAAATGAAACCATGTAAATAAGGAGAATGACTGTTCGTGCGTTCAGTGTCATGAGATCTAAAGCAGACTGTACTCATCAACATATCCTGGATGTGTGTGTGTGTGTACTGGGAGCCCAAATAAAGGTGTAAACGTGATTTTTACACACCTCCAGTGTCTCGTTTGAATCTTGTGTTGTATGAGGACTCACGGTATTATTGACCTGTGTTTTCTTTAGATTGTGACGTATACTTCTGTCTTGATTGGGTTCAACTGTGAGATTTTAAAGAAACCGATAATACTAATGTTCCAAAGATGTTGAGATTAGAGCTGCAACTAACGAGTATTTTCATATTCCAGTCATCGTTTGGTTCATAAAATGTTGATCAGTGTTTGTCAAACATGGAAATGATGATGTTCTCCCTCCACAAACCAAAAGGATTCAGTTTTTTATGGTTTCTTTGTTTTATGGAGCAAAGAAACCAGAAGCTGAAAAATCACTCATTCTTTAGAAAACACTCAAACCCAATAATGGATTATCAAAACAGTTGACGATTCATTTAGTGATCGATTAATGGTTTCAGCCCTATGTTACAAAAACATTTGTTGTTGAATTAACAGAGAAATGAGGCTACAAAAACATTATGAAAACGTTTTTGTTGCATTAAGGTCACAAAATAAAAATAAAAAATTCTTTCTGATGCAAAAATGGCCTCGCCTCGGCAAAGTTGTGTTTCCACTAGCATCGTACCTGGTTCTTTTTTTAATATGTGCTCTGGTGAGGTTCCAAGTGCGCTGAGTAGATACTATGTGTGACGCGGTCAGACTCAGACTGCCGATCTGTGCCCAACTGTGGATCACTTACAAAGACTTAACTATCCTAAAAACATGGGTCAATCTCCAACAACTACCAGGGAAATGTCTCAAATCTCAATATATAACAGGAGTTTTACCACAGTTTCATGCAGCCGCGCAGTGATGACTCCGCCCACGTTGAGGAAAACCAACCTGTGCCGAGTGGAGGTGAAGCTGGGACCACAGTGGAGAAGGGCCAGTTATCTTGTGTTAAAATGATGAAAAACCTCCAATATTCTAAATGAATTCCATTAAAGTGACGGTTACAGTTGAGCTGTTTTTGGAGAGAACAAATAAACTGAATTTAAAAAGCTAATGTAGCCACAAAAAACAGGTCATTGCAATTACAAAAAAGATCAATAACTCCTTGTTTATTGCATGAAAAGAGCAGCTGAAGCTCTCATAGACCTTTATATTCCGTCTGTTTCCACACGTCCTTTACAAAAACGTCAGTATATTCTGAAGAAAGACGCTTTTTCATGCTTGTTCTTCACTGAACTTAATGCAGACAAAGGAAATTCTGGTCTAAATGAAGCACAGATTGGTTGTTTTGCTGCGTGTGTGAACTGATGGTTTCACACTAATAACCAGCGATGATCACATTAAGGAGCTCTAATAGACTTTGTTGGAATGGTAACATTAATGGAATTAAACAGAGACATTGAGACGAGTGTAATCCTGGTTCTTTAGTGGCTTCAACCGCTCCAGGGCATCTTTGTCTCCGCTCCACCTAAAGAAAAGAGCCCCAGAGACGCTTTGACAGTGAAACCTGCCACCAGAACCTCCGGGGGATTTCAAGGTCCATCTCTGGACTCGACGCTCGCAGCAGCGTCGATGCTGAACATAAATCCAGTTCCTGATAATGAAGTGGCCCCCTCAGAGCAGACGCAGCACTTTCACAAACAATTACTTTCTAATTTTAGCCCAGAAGACAATGGGGACGTCAGTGAACACTCAACCATCTGGACTTTCTCTCGCGCTGGTGTGGGAGTGTGAAGATTTATTTTCAGCTGAAGAACAACAAGAGACCAAGACTGGATCTCATCTGAAACCAGATCCCAACAAATCCCTGAATCAAACGGAAAACACCGTCCAAACACACATGGAGCAGAGGGGAGACAAGACCACATCAACAAGACCAGGACCAGAGAGAAGTCCAGAGTCTGACATCAAGACCAGAGAGAAGTCCAGAGTCTGACATCAAGACCAGAGAGATGTCCAGAGTCTGGGACCAAGACCAGAGAGAAGTCCAGAGTCTGAGACCAAGACCAGAGAGAAGTCCAGAGTCTGAGACCAAGACCAGAGAAGTCCAGAGTCAGACATCAAGACCGGAGAGAAGTCTTGTTGTCTGCTGACATGTTGATAAATGTTTGTTGCTCAATAAAACTTAATAAACTGTTTAACTTATGTGAGGAAATCTGGATAAAGTTCAGACACAAAAACCATCTTTGACACAACCACAGCTGTCACACTGCATCACCACCACTAGATGGCAGTATTACAATTGTCCTTGAGCAGCAGCAGAGGACAGGAGAGGACAGGAGAGTATCACTGTCTCTGTTTGTACAGGAATCTTCACAAGAGCAAACAAGACGACGCAGTAGTAGCAGCAGCAGCAGTAGAAGCAGCAGCAGCAGAAGCAGCAGCAGTAGAAGCAGAAGCAGCAGAAGCAGCAGCAGTAGAAGCAGCAGCAGCAGCAACGCTGAGAATGACCTTGAAGAGAGGACAAAGCTGTCCATGACCAGAACTCTGGACATGATCCATGAAATGACCAGCCCGAGGAAACCATGAGACGTTGTGTAGAAATGTTGGAGGCCAGAGCAGAGAGTGTGTGTGTGTGTGTGTGTGTGAATGCAAATGACGCCCTCGACACCGTGCAGGAAAAGTGGCATAATTATAAGCCATTGAAAGTCCATTGTCATTCCTGTCTGAGAGGTCTCTCTTGAAAAATCAGGAGCTGATGGAAAAGCCTCCAAGTACCTGAGATGGAGCCGCGGGGCGAGAGTGACTGCGCTGCTCTGCCATTACAACACGGCACTGCAATTATACCCAATGATTGGCAGCAGCATATATTAGCCTCTGTCCTCGTGCTGACGTTTACGTTCTGTGTGGAAGCAGCTGCTGAGGTGTGTGCTTTCTTTTCCCTGAACTGGAACGAGTGCGTTTACTGGCCTGGTTTATTTCTGCAAACACGTCCCCTGGTGTCCAGAACACCAGAGACTCGTGTTGGACGTGGAGGGAAGTGCACAGCAGCACCAGCTGTCCCTCTAAACACACACACACACACAGAGATGATGTGAGATGTCGTCCTCCCTGCTCGCGTCTCGTCCCCGGTCATCAATATTTCACCAGCTCCAACATTTGAACTAATTATGGTTTCACCAATGGCCTGTTTGAGCGAGGTCCTGTCACATGAAAGCTGTCAGAGGAGGAGGAGGAGGAGGAGGAGGCTGACACCATTAAAATGAATGGAGAGCTCCTCCAGTCTCACACACACACAGATACAGATCATCCTGAGCAGAATAACAGTGATTGTGTTGTTACACAATATTACAGTGTAATGTTTGTAAATCTGAATTTCCTACATTTGTAATGAACTCCATAAAATAAATTCACCGGGATTAATTTAATCTGGATGTGTTTCATGGTCACGTGTGATCATATCACACAGGCCCAGGCACACACACACACACACGCACACACACACAGTCACTTACAGAGACACAGAGACACACACCTGTGTAGGATGTGTTGTCTCCTCTCAGGTTTTAATTATCTGCTGCTCAAGTCTTTTCCTTTTTAAATTCTCTGAAGAGCCATGATAACAGAGGAGAGATGGAGACTCCTCTTCTTCTTCTCTTCTTCTTCTCCTCTGCTTTGTTACATAAGCCCCCCCCCGACACACACACACACACACACACACACACACAATAACTGTCACCATTAATAATAATAATATCAATAATAATAATAATAATGATGTCACTGCTGGTGTTGAAATTAAATGTGTCCCAACACTTTATGTCTTTATGTCGGTGTAAATAAAGACAGCTGCTCAAACATGTGCATGCCCCGCCCCCTGGTGGCTGGATGCCATATCGCTCATAAGCCCCACATTCCCCATCTTCAGTAGTCATTCATGTCTGTGCATCACTTTGGGTTTTAAAAGAAAAAGGGCTGGCATGTGTGCTCCTGATTGGTCAGTGGTGTGTGGGCGTGGCCTTAATACCGTAGCTCCACGTATGTAAAGTCACTGATCGTCTTTATGTAAAGTTACTGATCGTCTTTATGTAAAGTCACCGATCGTCTTCATGTAAAGTCACCTATCGTCTTCATGTAAAGTCACTGATCGTCTTTATGTAAAGTCACTGATCGTCTTTATGTAAAGTTACTGATCGTCTTTATGTAAAGTCACCGATCGTCTTCATGTAAAGTCACCTATCGTCTTCATGTAAAGTCACCTATCGTCTTCATGTAAAGTCACCGATCGTCTTCATGTAAAGTCACCGGTCGTCTTCATATAAAGTCACCTATCGTCTTCATGTAAAGTCACCGATCGTCTTCATGTAAAGTCTCCGATCGTCTTTATGTAAAGTCACCGATCGTCTTTATATAAAGTCACCGATCGTCTTTATGTAAAGTCACCGATCGTCTTTATATAAAGTCACCGATCGTCTTCATGTAAAGTCACCGATCGTCTTTATATAAAGTCACCGGTCGTCTTTATATAAAGTCACCGATCGTCTTCATATAAAGTCACCGGTCGTCTTTATATAAAGTCACCGATCGTCTTCATATAAAGTCTCCGATCGTCTTTATGTAAAGTCACCGATCGTCTTTATATAAAGTCACCGATCGTCTTTATGTAAAGTCACCGGTCGTCTTTATATAAAGTCACCGGTCGTCTTCACATAAAGTCACCGATCGTCTTCACATAAAGTCACCGGTCCTCTTTATATAAAGTCACCGATCGTCTTCATGTAAAGTCACCTATCGTCTTCATGTAAAGTCACCGATCGTCTTCATGTAAAGTCTCCGATCGTCTTTATGTAAAGTCACCGATCGTCTTCATGTAAAGTCACCGATCGTCTTTATGTAAAGTCTCCGATCGTCTTTATGTAAAGTCTCCGATCGTCTTTATATAAAGTCACCGATCGTCTTCATATAAAGTCACCGGTCGTCTTTATGTAAAGTCACCGATCGTCTTCATGTAAAGTCACCGATCGTCTTCATATAAAGTCACCGGTCGTCTTTATGTAAAGTCACCGATCGTCTTCATATAAAGTCACCGGTCGTCTTTATGTAAAGTCACCGATCGTCTTCATGTAAAGTCACCGGTCGTCTTCATGTAAAGTCTCCGATCGTCTTTATGTAAAGTCACCGATCGTCTTCACATAAAGTCACCGGTCGTCTTTATGTAAAGTCCCCGATCGTCTTCATATAAAGTCACCGGTCGTCTTCATGTAAAGTCTCCGATCGTCTTTATGTAAAGTCACCGATCGTCTTCACATAAAGTCACCGATCGTCTTTATGTAAAGTCACCGATCGTCTTCATGTAAAGTCACCGATCGTCTTCATGTAAAGTCACAGATCGTCTTCATATAAAGTCACCGATCGTCTTCATGTAAAGTCTCCGATCGTCTTTATGTAAAGTCTCCGATCGTCTTTATGTAAAGTCACCGATCGTCTTCACATAAAGTCACCGATCGTCTTTATGTAAAGTCACCGATCGTCTTCACGTAAAGTCACCGATCGTCTTTATGTAAAGTCACCGATCGTCTTCATGTAAAGTCACCGATCGTCTTCATGTAAAGTCACCGATCGTCTTCACGTAAAGTCACCGATCGTCTTTATGTAAAGTCACCTATCGTCTTCATGTAAAGTCACCGATCGTCTTCATGTAAAGTCACCGATCGTCTTCATATAAAGTCACTGATCGTCTTCATATAAAGTCACCGGTCGTCTTTATGTAAAGTCACCGATCGTCTTCATGTAAAGTCACCGATCGTCTTCATGTAAAGTCACCGGTCGTCTTCATGTAAAGTCACCGATCGTCTTCATGTAAAGTCACCGATCGTCTTCACATAAAGTCACCGATCGTCTTCATATAAAGTCACCGGTCGTCTTTATATAAAGTCACCGATCGTCTTCATGTAAAGTCACCGATCGTCTTCATGTAAAGTCACCGGTCGTCTTCATGTAAAGTCACCGATCGTCTTCATATAAAGTCACCGATCGTCTTTATATAAAGTCCCAGATCGTCTTCATATAAAGTCACTGATCGTCTTTATTTTGGACCAAACCATCATGGATTATGTGGCTGAGCGGGGGTGTGAGGAGGAGGAGGAGGTTATTTAGGAAGCTGAATTGCAGAGGTAGGTGTTGAGGCTTTTCCAAAGTGGATGTGGGCTGACAGAGCACAGAAATGTGTTTTTATTTATTTTGATTTGACTTCCTCTCTGTGTGCTCGCTGCAGCAGCAGCTTTCTAACTTGTTTGTTTATGATATTTTTAAATGTTTGTCTTCATATACTTTATCGGACACTGCATTTATCTACACACACACACACACACGTGTTTTAATCTTCCTCATACATCTCTATAAACCACTTCCTCCCCACAGACGTGATTAAAGTCTCACAGCTTAATGAGCCACAAACATGATGTAGCGTCGTCGCACAAACACAAACTCACTGCAGGACACGAGGGTCGTCACGTTAGTCCTTAAAAAACTCTATTCTATTTATGATATACTGTATTTGAGGAAAGAAAACAAAAAACTATGTTAATAACAAATATTTTTTGAGGGTAAAAGTGAGGACAGAGGTGTTTTTTTCACAGAAAATGTACTGACTTCGTAGCTATTTTCAGAAAAAATATTAACACGACTCTTATTATGGGCTGATTAGTTGAGCTGAAAATGAGCTACAGAAATTTTGAATTAAAAGTGGCCCATAACGCTGCCGCCGTACATTCACAGATCTGCTTGAAACTTCATACGTGAGACAAGAGACTTCATAGGAGCACGGCACGGCACGGCACGGCACGGCACGGCACAGCTGTCAGGTGTGGTGAAAATGTGTGATATTGGCATAGTGCACAAACCCGCGCGTTGCTCAAGGGCTCTATAGCTCCACCTAAGGTAAGGTTGCTATGGATGGAGCAAACCAAAATAAAGTTGTACCAAATTTCACGAAACTCGGTGGGGACTTGTTAGAGTCCAAGACGAACAAAAAAGTCCATTGGGACCATGGTCTCAACTCAACGGGAGGTCTGCAATTTTGAATTTGGTGTCCGTCTTGGCGATTTGAGCGCTTCGGAAATGAACAAACTCATCTGAGCGCGTTTATTGCATCAACAACAAGCACATGACCACGGAAGTTTGGGTGAATTTTTGACCATTTGCCACCAAACAGGAAGTGCCCTATAACTTCGCCGCACATTGACTGACTGCCTCGAAACACCGTACGTGACACAAGAGACCGACCCTCGACGTGTTTGAGGGGATTAATGAATAAAAGTGAGGTCAGGGACCTGCTGCGTGCAGCCCTAGTTTGATTTGAAGTCCTACAAAAAGGGGGATGTTTAAAAAGTTCCGAGTACTTTCTGAGGTTCCTACACTTTGTGTCTTGTGTCTGATGACAAAATGGATCACACCTCCGCCATCCGACTGTTCTCTGAAGCACACCGACATTAAAGTGGGACATCACGTGTTCACCATCGGCCTAAATAAAAAGATGGATTGGACTTAAATATCCAGTGAGCGCTGGCACCGGCGTCTGTATCTCTTGGACGCTCATGAAAAGCGCGCGCAGGTACATGTGAACACCGTGGCTGCAAACCTGCCTACGACCACATCATTAAATAGATTTATATCATCACATAGAATAATTCTGTGTGGGCTGAAGGAGGATGTTGCCGGAGCCAACTCTCTCTCTCTCTCTCTTTCTCTCTCTCTCTCTCCTCCCCCCTGTTTTCAGCAGCCCACGCACACAGTAATTGAGAAACTGGCAGAAGTGAATATACAAAAAAAAAATGAAATAAAAGTGGCGTGGGTGTGAAGATGTCCACGGCTGAGCGTCCAAATGTGGCCCACTCAAAACAACCAGCACTTATCAATACATAGATCCAAAGTTTCTCTCTCTCTTTTATTTTTAGCAGCGTGATCTTTGCTTTCTTTCTTTCTTTATTATTGTATAACCATGATATGATGAATGGTTACAGTAAACGCGTCACTGCCTTTTTCTGACGACGTTCATTTAAATATTAAATATAGTTTAAATGAAAGCGTCTCAGAAAAGGTCACCTCTTCATGGACTGACTTTAAGGAGAAACTTTCAAACTAACACTTCCCTTTCAAGTTGGCATCTGAGAGCTGATTCAAAAACTTTGTTTTTTCTTTCTTTATTTAATTTTGCTTTATAATTACGACGACAGGGCGATAATCATCTCGTGGCACAAATCCCGGATCTGGAGCGTCACCAAGAGTGGATCCATTGTTGCCGCGTCCAGAGCCAATCTGCCCGCTGAAAGATGTTCACTCACAAATGAAAACATGAAGCGTTCACACCAAATGTCTCAGCTCCACATGAAGAAATGCGGCGAAGATCATGTGACAGGAAGTCGATTCTCTCTCTCTTTCTCAACGCTGCTTTCTTGCCGTCAAACCAACATGAATGTGACCATATATCTGTCGCTTCCCGCCTCGCGCCGTCCGTTTAAATCACACGCAAGTGTCTACGGCTGCTGACGCTCAGAAAGGAGACTCTAAAACACCCGGGTCACAGAGGTTTACAATTTGTTCACTGCTTCCCCTAAAGCTCCAGTTTCCATGACTTTATGAACAATGTGCACGCCAACACGTCTCAAAGTTGATCATTTACACAGAAATAAAAGTTGAAATCCCTCAAAAACACTGATCGCTTTCATCTCCAAAATGCTGTCGCTGCTGCAGCTGCTTTTGCCAGGTGTGCGAGGAGTCATGGGACAATAAGACGACGAGGGAAAAGCCTCCATTTTGTTTCCTTTAGCTGGTGTTGTTGCTGTCACATGACCTCTAACCTGAGAAGAACCTCCGCCGACTGCTTGACGGCACAGTTTGAGTCGCTCGTGCTGTGTGTTCCAGGCATTATGGGATGCTGCAGTGACGGAGCGGAGGACTGACGGAAGACACTGGCAAACGGGGGCCTCTCCTCATTAGATGCGGGGCTGAGCGAGCTCATTAGGTCGGCGGGCAGCGTGGCGCGGCTTTACTCTCCTGAGGTGACCAAAGGTGCTTACACAGAGCTGCACGTCTCAGTAATGATGCTGGAGAAGCTGTCAACGCTGTCACGCCGCTGACATGACCTTTCTCTGCCGCGTGCTGCTGAACCAGGCGGAATGTTCTGGATGAGGCAACCGACGACACTTTTTCACCTCCCAGATTCAAGAGTCAACACAGACGCCTGCGCCGCTCCTGTTGATTTCTGTGTGTGACATTATTAGTGATTGAAGTGATGAAGTTAATGTGACGGAGTCTGCGTGTGAAGCAGAGTCGTGCTGAGTCTGGAAAATGGCTGATCAATGGCCGCAGAGTGAAGAAAGGAGATGAAAAGATGTCTTTATAAAGCTCATGAAAGGAGGAACTTGTAGGAGGGCGTTTTTGTTCCGTTTTTAACCTCAATCTTCTGAGACTGGAGCTTTTCTCCGTCTGATGTCAAGAGCTGTTGGACGCGTCACGTCTCTCCGGCACCGTATGTGGCGACCCTCTTCATTAAACGCTCTCTTTGTTGCTCGGCGCTGACGCAGCACAACACAGGGAAAATCTTAATGATAGGAAAATGCAGATGAGATCACATCGGGCCTAAATTGCATTAGCTGCAGACGACGTGTAAAGCAACGTGGTCAGATCCAGTCCACACAAAGCCTGATTGTAAAGGACCACATGAAGCGCAGATTTAGCCCCGCGCCGGCGCCAACATACAAATGAGAGCGCACTACGGCGGAGACGTACATTAATCCTGGCCAGATTGGAGACTGTATGAATTATGCTAAGAACCTTATCTGTTATTCCTCCTCATCTCCTGCTGGGTGAATTGATTGCGTTTTTTTGGGTCTTAATCCGCAGCATGCCACGCATCCTGGGAGGAAACCAGGGAGCCATCTTGAATAAATAGAATTTGGACTTGACAAAAGCCGTCTCCAGCTGAGCCATGAGAAAGCGCCCTTTCTCCCGCGCCGCACACACAATGACTTTAGGAAACAGCCGCGGTTTACAAGCAATCGATTTCCGCGTCGGTCGCCTCAGCCGCACTTTCTCTCGGGACGTGGTTTTAAAAGCCTCTTTGTCGGCGCCGCGGTCTTTAAGGGACACCCCGGTGCAGCCCGAGCGGCTGTTTTAATGAGATTAATTAGATCGCTTATGAGTGATGGTCCTCCACCAATTACCTGGGCTATAACACCATTTCCCTCTCTCTGCGGCTCGGCGAGCCTCCGTGCGGCAGGAAGTGATTAATCATCTCATCACATCCCCAGAGATAATAGCACAATAAAGACGAAAGCCCTCTGTTTAACGCCACGCGACGCTTCCTGGACGCTAACGCCGCTGCTCCAATTACACGACGCGGGGTCCGGCCCTGTTTTTAAACGACAGGCTTTTCTGTGTTCTGTGTTATGTTGGTCCATTCCTTCTCTATAACGAGCTTCTGCAGTTCACATTCCATCAAATGACTGAGAATCAGAGATGTGTGTGTCTGTGTGTGTGTGTGTGTGTGTGTGTGTGTGTGCGCAGCGGCGGCCTCCCTCGTGTCTATTTCCTCTTCCTCGCTGAAGGGCACGCAGGGTCACAGACACAGAGGGATCACAGCGGAGACCGTGGCAGCCAGGAATCAAACCACAGCAGGACTCGGCCATGGCGTGTCGAGCCGGCGGCCGCATGCGGCGCGGCGCGCGGGCTTTTATTGGCCCTTCTCCATCACACCTGTCACACAAGATTGGGTTTGTGGAAGCGCTTCCTTCAGCTGAAAAGGCCAAAGTAGATTATGGAGGGCAGGCGAGGTTGAAATGGAATAACCAGTGGAATGGTGCCAAATATAACGGCGCGCTGTCTGAATGCAAATGATGATTGAATTATGAGTGATTTGTGTGGTTTGCTGTCAGCTGCAGCACTTTCAGGAGTTTTCGTGTCACACGCGCCCATAAAAGGACAAATGGTGACAGAGTGAACAAGAACACAAAGATCCCTCTGCGTAATCTGAAGGCGTTAATTGAGCAAAGTCCTATGGAATTGAGTTATAGTGATATTAATCTATTTCTCAATTTCCCGTGGACCCCCATGAGCATGTCAGGGCCCCTCGAGGTCCACTGACCCAGATTGAGAAACATGAATTTATTTTTTCTCTCTTCAGCTTTCAAGACTTTAATCTGTCATAAATCTTTACTGTGGTTTATTTAATGTTGGGTTAACAGTGTATTTGTTTAAATTAAAGCATTGCTGCCAAAACGGATTAAAAAAGACTCATCTACGACATCGTAAGAACATGTTCACGTCTTTGTCTCACTGTTAGACAGACTTTTCACTCACTCTCCCACACCAAAGCCCAGAGAGAAAATCAGTTATTTTAGCTCATGAGGACACAGGAGCTGCTGGTCTACTGCTGCCTCTTGTGGTCACTTTGTGTCACTGAGGTCAATCTGAACAAAGAATTTCAAATTCACAAAAATAAGACATTTGAACTTAGTGATGGAGGCAGCAGTGGATCAACGACGCCTGTGTGCTGTGATGGGCTTTGGTGTGGCAGAGTGAGTGTACTGTACTGTGCACTTAAAGCTGATATAGATTTTACATGTGTGTATTTTTTTATATCAATACTGATAATATTTGTAAATATATAAGATATTGTGCAATAATAATAATAATAATGACATTGATCTTCTGTCAATCACCGTGGATGTGATAGAATCCTGTGAGTCCAGAGCTGCTGCTGCTGCTGCTGCTGCTGCCGTTTTTACTTTTAAATTGATTTTCTCCTTCTGTCACTTCCCTGCGATGTTTCCCACCGTGTTATTATTTCCGCTACATGTTTGCTGGTCTAATTTTGGCCATGTGACGCCGGCTGTGTTGCTATGTAACCTGTCTGTGCCGCAGTGGCGCCGAGGCAAAGACGCTGATTACACTTGATGGAAAAAGTGAGGTTTGCTCTGCTGTGGACTCTAGAAGCTGCAGGAGGAGGGGGTGAACTCACAGACCTGTGCACGCTGCGTCCGTGTTTGAGTCCGTCTTTATTACTGTCATCACCTGTGGAGGTAATGTATCTCATCAAACAGTGTCTTTACCCAGCAGCCCCTCTGAGAAGAACACGAGACGTCTTCATTTGGGGCGCTGTCTCATTATGGCTGCGTCTGACAAACACACTTCCTCCCTCTTTCAATAGACTTTTCCTCTGAAACACACACACGTACAGTCACACACACCTTGTGGGTGTAATAAAGCAGCAGATCAGAGTCATTGGCTGCTGACAGGGACTGACACTGAAACCTGCTGTTGTTGGAGAGCTGCCTGGGAGATGTTCATTACTCACAGAGCTTGTCGGTTTGGACAGGAGAGGAACAGCGGTCTTATTAAGTGGAGACCTGGAGCAGCCGTAGGGGAAATACACACACACCCACGCGCGCACCCACACGGGCGCTCACAAAGTTTGAAGCTGTGGCTTCCAGCGAGCGCTCTGATTGGCTCTGCCGCAAAACATCTCCTAACTTTCCCCGGCAGAGGCGGGATCTGCTGAGCACGCACACACACGGATGTCGGGACGAGGCGACGTGTGCGACATCAGCGGCGGAATGTGACGGCCCGCTGGTATTGATTGGAGTTTGTGATGTCTGTCTGGCTCATTGTATAACTCACATAAGAACAGCTCCACTATTCCCGACAGTGCTGAACCTGAAGCCTTGTTTCCATAGTAACGCTGCTCTCCGTCTCTCTAAACATAGCCTCCTGACTGACTTTAGCTCCGCTCAGATCATCAAGCACAGCTGAGGAGGAGGAAGATGCGTGGACATAGACAATAACGTTCATGACTCCGGGCGGTGGAGCGATTTTCCGGCTGGTGTCTCGGTGTATTTACAGTCCACACTGCGGTTAGAGCCGCACACTCACACACACACACTCAGGAGACATGAAAATAGGTTTTTATTCCACCCGTCTTCACAAAGATGTACACGCTGCCACTTGTTGCCAATGAGGACACTCCAGTGTGTGTGTGTGTGTGCGCGCGTGTTGTTTTTCCTGCTGCAGACCTTTAATCACAAAGAGCCTAATTCATCTCTCACCTGCTACCTTTCACCAAGTGTGCACAATCTTAAAATAGCAGCATCTTTCCAAACAACCTGCTCCACTTCAGCCTCCGGCTAAACGGGGACGTCATAAATCAAAACCAGTGCGGCTGACGGTTCTGGGACAAGAGGGGAGGTTGGCTTTAGTTAGCATGAAGCGTTGTGGTGTCGTCACTGTAAATCTCTCTCGTTACAGCAGCTGCAGATCTGCACTCATATCAACGCGACGTGATTACAAAAAGATAAAGCTCTTAAGATCCAGAGAAATCCAGGCCTGGTTTTTGAATCATGATGCTCCTTCTTTCAAACTGTAAGGAATCAGCGAGGATTCTGGGAATTTCACACACATTCAAACCCCCGACTGAACCTTTGTGTCATTTCATTTCTTGATGAAGAACCTACTGATGTCTGATGCAACCTTGGCAGCTGCTTCACTCTTCCTGCGCCTGCTCCGATCCTTGGCTTGCTGAGCCGTCCTCTGTGGGGGGAAAGAACAGAGCCTGATGTAAGAGGTTCAATCTGAAGAAAAAAGTGAGATCAATATATCGAGCATCTGGAGATTAAAGTGTCGGCGCGGCGGCATAAACAGCCCGAGAATCCCCTTATCACAAGATGCAGTTCTCCACGTCAACATGTGGAGCGTTCTCTCTCCTCTCTGACAAAAACATGTGAAAATAAAGCTCATTTCAGGTCACAATGAAAGCTGCCAGTTATGCTGAAAGCAGCTCGGATCTGTTATGTATTTAAAAGCAATAGTTCTGGATTTTTACTGACACATTATCACAGAGCTGGCTCCACTCTCTGCATCCCTTTTGTGGAGAAGACAACGCGCTCTCTCTCTCTCTCTCTTTCTGTGACTCTCAGTGAAAACACGGCTGCCTGTGGCTACACAACCAAAAAAGGTTTATGAGGTGAGACTTCACATCTCTGCCTGATTATGTCTACAATATCTGATGAGTATGTTCACGTCTTTATCTCACTGTCAGACACACTTTTCCAACAGGAAACTGGAGTTTGTAAACCACTCACTCTCCCACACCAAAGCCCATAGAGAAAATCAGTGATTTTAACATCTCAGCACACAGGAGTCGTTGATCCACTGCTGCCTCCATCACTAACTTCACATGTGTTCTTTTTTTAATTCTTTCTATGAAATCCTTTGTTCAGATTAACCTCAGTGACCCAAAGTGACCACACGAGGCAGCAGTGGACCAGCAGCTCCTGTGTCCCCATGAGCTAAAATCACTGATTTTAGCTCATGGGCTTTGGTGTGGGAGAGTGAGTCGATTACAAACTTCAGTTTCCTCTGAACAAAGGATTTGAAATGCCGAATTTGACTAAATACAACATTTAAACTTAGTGATGGAGGCAGCAGTGGATCCACAACTCCTGTGTGCTGTGATGTTAAAATCATTGTTTTTTTCCTCTCTGGACTTTGGTGTGGGAGAGTGAGTGGTTTGTCCAACAGTGAGATAAAGACGTGAACATGTTATCGTAGCTATCGTAGACTTAAACTGATGTAGATTTTATGAGCTGGGTCTTTAGTTAAAGTGTGTCAGACTGGTTTTCAGCACAGTCAGAACCACATATCACTTCACTTAAAAAAAAAGAAGAAAGAACATGAACTGGCCCTTTAACCAGTGAATTGCGTGTGATTATGAAATATTGACCCAAGGAGGAAAATGTTCCCCAGACAGTTGAATAGCATTCTGCTACAAACGTGATTCATCAATATGTCAAAGAAGCACATGATGTGATGTTATTACAGACGATGTATGGCTGTGTGAGGGATGTAGTGACTGTTGATCAATGTGTTTGACCACATTACTGCCAACACACTCCATGAGCGATGACGCTCTCTTTTTCTAGAGGTGGATAAAGGGCCAGTCCGTGCTCTGTGCAGCTTCAGTGGGAGATAAATTGCTTCAGCCCCTTTTGGCCTCTTTGGCTGCAGTCTCAGGAGTCACGGCGGGTTTATGGATGTGAGGCCACGTACCATTTTGTGGCAGACGGTGCAGAGCGTCTGCAGGTTGTCCAGAGAGCACTGTCCTCCTCCGCTGTACACTGGCCGGATGTGGTCCACCTGCCAGAAGTCGCCTTCCACTGGAGCGCGGATCATTTCGTTCAGCTGCAAACACAGAACACGGTGTCAGGACTTTATGATGCACAAGGAGGAGAGGAGGAGAGGAGAGAAGGAGAGAAGGAGAGGAGGAGAGGAGCGGCGTCTTGTCCACGTTTAAACGCTGAGATTAATGTGAGCCGGTGTGATTGTGAGGATCAGAGCAGCACATGAAAAACAATAATTGCACCAAATCAATGACAGTGAACTTTGACTTTCAATTATCTATCACACGCAGACGTGTGTGTGTGTGTGTGTGTGTGTGGCCTAAATAACAGGCAGCTGCAGACAGAAAATTAGGTTAAACAAACCACAGGGAAATAACGTCACACGACTGCAAACAATAAAGTTTTCACTTCATGGTTTTGTAGTGAGCAGCGAAGAGAACCACCACCACCACCACACTGACCACAGACGTCATTCTACTACACATCAGCCGCCCATTATCAAGATGGCTGCCGAGCGTGATCTGTGTTCCACTGTGATCAAAAAGAAACAGTGAAGAAGAAGAAGAAAGAGACCATTCAAAGAAAGTTAAGGATGATTAAGAGAATTCTCCTCCTCTTACTGCTGACACTGAGACAGCGAACTGATCCCAACAGGTGTGATCACAGGGGTCAAAGGTCAAGTCCCCACACACACACACACACGCACGCACGCACGCAGAGATAAATACGTGAAAAATAACAATAGTTATAAAGGCCTTTTCACAGAATTTCAAAGTTTTGATATAAACTCACAATATAAACAAAATGAATCTATAATCTATAACAACTTGATCTTATGTGAAACTGATGAAGGAGGCTGCAAGTTTGAGACCTGAGACCTCAACCTAAACCTGAACCTGAACCTAAACCTCCAAAAAGGACCAGACAAAATGTCCTCACTTCCTGTGGTTTGTACGTTGTTTGTATTTTGGTCCTAACAAAGACACACACACACACACTTCAGTTAAAATGAACCTGCATTTGTGCCAAACCATGCACCTTTCTTCACCACTATAGAAGATGAGTAATCAGCTTACAGGCATCTCACACACACACACACACACACACACACACACACACACACACACACACACACACACACACACCAGCCCCGGTCTAAACTAAAGAATGAGCCTATAATCTGGAGGCTCTTCCACCACTGCGACGTCTTATCTTGTGGCTGAGTTTGTTTCCTCTAAAGCTCGGTGCATCGATCGCTGCTGCTGCTGCTGCTGCTGCTGCTGCTGCTGCTGCTGCTGCTGCTGCTGCTGCTGCTGCTGCTGCCGGCGGCACTGTGGAGTGTGAGTGTGTGTGTGTGTGTGTGTGTGTGTGTGTGTACGGAAGGAGGGAGGAGGGTGGCTTTGCAGGATAGCAGCCAACCAAATCAAACAGGCTTACTGGTCGAGGCCTGGCACTGGGAGAAAAAAATCAATGGGCCCAGCAATCCATTTACTGGGCCCTTAGAGTGCAGCTCAACCTGTGTGTGTGTGTGTGTGTGTGTGTGTGTGTGTGTGTGTGTGTGTGTGTGTGGGTGGGGTGAAGAGCAGGGGGCATTTATTTCTGCACTTACACAAACACAAAGACATAAAAGCCTGTTCTTGTCGGTCTTTAGTTCACATCAGCAGCTCTGTTTCCATCAGCCTGCTTTTATTAGTGTGTGTAAAACTAAAAAACAACATAAATATCATCAAATCTTGAATTAAATGATATAATAAAAATAATTGAGATGATGACACCCTAACCATAAAGAAACATGTAAATGATTTAAAGGAAAAATACATTTTTACAGAGTTCAGGACATGCAGAAGAGATTATGATCTCAGTGTGACGGAAATAAAACATCAATATTAAACAGAATAAATAAACCCACCTGTTTGAGTGACAGCTGGGCGAGCCAGGTGTTCTCAAGCATCTCCTTACGCTGGGAGGGCGGAGCGTCGCGGACCTTGGCGAACAGGTCGTGGGCGTCCAGTCCGCACGCCTGACAGATACCTTGCTCCGCCTCCAGGACCCGCGAGCGCATGTAGGATTGGCTGGAGCGCAGCTGGAACTCCTCCTGACACCTGAGGCGGACGAACCAGAGCACAGACGTCTGTATTTGTCACAAGAACACGAGACGTTTTTAACAAAGAGGAGCTGTCCTCATCCTCATCCTCAACCTCATCATCATCATCGTCTTCTTCTTCAGAGACTCAGGAGAGTTACAGTCAGAGGTTCAGAGGAGAGACGTGTCTCACCTTGACTGAACGACCTGGAACTGTCTCTTGAAAGAGCCACTCCACTAAATTGAATTTCCACTTTAAACAGGCAGAGGGAACAAAGACGCCGCACAGACAACACATTCTATCACTTAGAAGAGTTTAGCTCATCTGTGAGGGAGCGGGGGACAGATGCAGTGTCTCGCTCAAGGACAGGAGGAGACATTAGCATCACTGCAGCATTAAAAAAGCTCAAACGCAGTGGGAGTGAAATGAGGATCTCTGGATCTCTGGAACGTGACCACGCAGGTCTGTTCCCACTGAACTTTGGTCAGAATCGGCCCCAAAAATGATGACATTCTCAAGAAATCCTGACCTTTTATCACAGAAACTGTGAAAAGATGATTTGAACGATTACAGATTTGGTGGTAATTTAAATGGTTCAGTCCCACTGAACAGGAATTATTAAAGAAATCTGGACAGATAATTACCAGTACTGTTAATTTAGGGCATAAACCGTACACTGGTGCTGGTCTAATACATGTGTTAAGCACGTATGTATACAGTAAATAAGTATATACGACCAGCTGTCAGTCACATCATTCCAATCCAAATGTCAATGTTTGACAGCCATAAAAACAACAACAAAGCTACTTTTGCACACACACACACACACACACACACACAGAGGACTGTATGAGTTGTGTTAACAGCAATCTGTGTTGTTTCTACAAAGCAAACAGACATGATGACGGTGGTGATGATGATGATGCTGCTGCTGCGTTTTCCTGCACGCACACACGCGCACACACACACACACACCAACACACACACAGATACAGACACACAGACACACAGACACACACACTCTGTACACTCTGTGCTTTATTGAATTCCTGGCTGCCAGATGGGCCGGCTTTGCCACAGAGAGCTGACAGAGAGGAGACAAAAGTTTGGGGAAGTTGATTTAAAATGACGTCCAAACAAAGACGGTCTGATAAAGAAAAAAAATATAAATTGTAAGTTATTTTTTAACCCATGTTTTAAGTCTTGTTATTCCCTCGTGTGAGCTTTTATTGCTTTTATTTATTATTATTATTATTATTATTATTATTATTATTGTTATATACAGCACTGGTCCACCATCGTGTGTGTATGAGTGTGATCAGTGAGTCATTTGGAGCAAAAATGATGAATAAAAACAGTCAGAAATGTTTCCTCATGTCGGGATTTATGCTTCATGATAGTTTGCCATCTTTTAAAAGTGCATCTCCGTGCAAAACGCTTGGGAAACACGGATAAAAACTGTAAAACACCTGATATTTACAACACACACTTACGTTCGGGAACCAGTCACTGCTCTAAATGTGGACGTTCATAAAAAGAGATGAAGATGATTTAATCTGGTTGGATATTTTATTCCACACTTCCTCTCGGTGTAGATCAACGTGCTTGGACTCACATTAGCTTGTTTGGAATTATAAACTCATCATACAGTATATATATATATATACACACATATATTTTATATATATATATATATATATATATATATATATATATATATCACATAGAAACTCTTTCAACGGTGTTGGTGTCAAACCTGTGGCTGCAGAAGCGAGTGTCCCAGGCTCCTCCACTGGTCGAGCACGTCTTCTGACAGGACAGACACAGGGGGACGCCCCCGCTGTCCACAGCCTGCAGATAACCACTCTGCTCCACCGCCGACGTCCCACAGGAGGCGCTGTCCTGCCTGCACGCGTGCACACACACACACACACACACACCCACACACACACACACACACACACACGGAGGCCACCAATAATGAGTTAATTCAAAGTACAGCAAATGTAGCCTGGGTGAACTCTGCTGAGTCTTCATTGACACGTCTAGCAAGGAAACTTCTGAATCCTAAAAAAAAAAGGCTACAGGTGAGTTGAACGCAATGACAACTGAAAAAAACCACATCACATGGTCACATGGTCACACCTCTTGGAAATGAGAGGTGACTACACTCTTTACACAATGTTGTGAGTAAGGGGTGGGTCCAAATATTGATTTGGTGATATATATACCATAATCAATAGACCAGGGCAAATATTGATATTTGCAATTAATAAAAGAAGGCGCTCCACAGTAAACAGTCAAGTGAATGAAGGAAAGCTACGTGGCTAAAGAAGGCCGGGATCACGGTGGATCACGGTGGAGAAGACGCTCCATCCACGTTCAATACACAGACTCTATGACCTTTGAGAAACTCCGCACTTGTAACTTTTCACGTTAACGTTTTGTTTTGTTCACTTAGACAGATATCGTCATATATCGCTTCATGAATGTCTTGCAATATACTGATTATCACAGAATCACTGTATCATGGAACATGCATTCACGCCCCTAGTCGTTAGGCAGGCTATAGCAAATGTAGACCACACCCTGAAAGCTTCACGTTTGTCACCCAAGGCGTACTTCCTGTTGCCAGTAGGTGGCGCAATGAGTGACATTTGCAGGTTTTCATCGTGGACCGATTGGCCCTAAATAATGTGCACAAGCCTAAGTGACAGAAAAAGAGGATGGTGATGATGATGAAACACAAGAAAAAGAAGAGCGGATTCACCTGTGGGTGCTCGGGTTATTTTCTCGAGTAATCTGTGAGTTATTTGGTCCAAAACATGGTCAAAGACGTCAATCTGTGTTCCTCAAACGTCCTCATTGTGACGTGTTTCAGGTACGTGCCTTTAATTCAAGCTCAAAACTCAAAATGTATCATTTCAAGGTTGCAAACTAACATTAAAACACATGCTTTTAGACAGCAGAGTTTGATTTGACCCGTGGAGACTGAGACATATTGACAGATAATGTGCGTTTAACATTTAAAAGGAAGGGCAGACGGAAAAACACTTACGTCTTCTTAGAATATGAAAACATACATTTATGTAGAGAGGAGATGAAAGCGTCAGGTACTCGCAGAATTAATGCTTTAATGGTTGGTTTTGTTGGAGGACCTGGTAAAGACTTTAATTGGCAGTAAAATGGGACATAAACGCAGTATTCAGGAGGACGTGCATAAAGAAACAAGGTGATATCGTCTGTCAGAGAGCTCTGAATGAGACTGAGACGTGACCTCGACCCGCGTGTGACTCACCTCTCTGTGGAAACACAAGCGTCTATTCACACATGATAAAACATGGAGACTTGCTTTGTGTGATGCAGATGCAGAGTTGAAAGACATATGGCTCCCTCTGTGTGTGTGTGTGTGTGTGTGTGTGTGTGTGTGTGTGTGTGTTTGGCAGAGGACAGTGATTCTGGGTGTTTGCCATGTCGTCGCAGCAGGGTGTGAGAGCCACGGTGGAGATGACAGATGGACTAAATTCTCTTTCCCCGTGCTTTACAATTCAGAGAGGAACAAAGAGTGAGCTTCAACCATTGAAATGGAGAAGAAGAAGAAGAAAACCCTTTAAAAAAAAAAAAGGCAAACTTGCTGCTTCCAATTTGAGAAGATACTAAAAAAACCAAGAGACAGAAATAGACGTTTTTGTCTAAACTGTCAATGGTGAAAAAACAGGACTTGCTGGAGAGTGTGAACGCTGAACACACTGACCAGAAAAGTGAAAAAGAAATTGGATAAATACACGTACTCGACGTGTCGTCATTTAAATTCATGTATGCACAGAGCATGTTGGAAGCCGTGCATCACAGCGTGAAGTGAACTGTGTGAAAACTCTCTCTTCAAACTCCACACGAAAAAAATCACACGTCGTGCCTTCAGCGCGCGGCGGAAACCGCCCCGATCGCGTGTTTACCAGCGTTACCGCGGCGGCCGCTCATCTGTGAAGCCTCCAACCAAAGGAAAACCGTCGGCACTGGAGGGTAAATAAGAAAGATCTGACACTGGTTTAGTCAATCGATGCAGCTGCTCTCTCTCTCTCTCACTGCTGATCATGACGGGGAAAATTCATCATTAATATAAACACAAACACAAAATCATAAAAAAAAAAACAGTTCTTTGGTTGAGAAATGTTGATCTACTCCTTTCACGCTGCCGTGTCACCAGCAGTAGCTACGAGCATGATAGCAAGATAGCTAAATTAGCTTTAAAATTAAAAAAGTTACGACATTAAGCTTTTTTACCTGATAGCGGCGCAGAAGGAAAGCTAATTTAGCTTTAGCGTAACGTTTTCAGAGGAAAGATTCATTATTTTGCACGCTATCTAGTATCACGTTAGCTATACTAGAGTTATGACATTATCAGGTTTTCCAAGATAATTATGAGCACATTAGCTAGACAGCTACTTAAGCTTTAAATTAGCTTCTTTTCTTTCTTTTTTTTTTTAAGCTAAGTTAAACATTCTGTCCTGTTATACTGTTATACACAAAACATGCTAGCTGTGTACACATTAGCTGTGAGATCTTTAACATTTTGGCTTTGGCTGAAATGTTAGCACTTTAGCTGGCTCTGCAGCAATGCTAGCTTTCGACTAGCATTTTAAAGACAAAACAAACTGACAAATTGATGTCATTAGCATGTTAGCTTTTCCTGCGTGACACTGTTTCAGTTCACCAGGCAAGGACAAAAAGTGTGGACGGCACCTTTAAGACACTTCACGGTCAATCACAGACATTTTCTATGTGCTGGTATGGTGTGTGTGTGTGTGTGTGTGTGTGCTGCAGGTTTCCATAGCGATATCCCCTCCTGGGGTGAGCAGGCCATTGCATCTCTGCCAGCAGATTGTATTATGGTCTATATTTACTGTACTAACACACTCAGTGGGTTCTTTGTGCCTCTCCCACAAGGCACACTCATCTCCATGGAGACGGCTGCAGGAAGGAAAAATGAAAACATGCCAAATCCCAGAGAGGACGTCGTGTGATACAACAAACTACCTTCATGTTCAGAGCCTGGAAACTCATCTTTAAAAACAAGCCCACAAACAAACGCAGTGTTATTTATGAAACAACCGTTTGTACTCAACAAAAGCACAACTGTCACTGCCGTGTGGAATGAGCTTCAATCTGAGGATTCCACACTGAATCAGTGTTGAGATTGAGAGATACTGTGGAGGTTAACGTACCTGAGTGAAGCAGGTGGTGTGAGTGAGGAGGCAGAGAGCCTCTTTGTGAAGATGCTTTCCTTTGTGACCAGGCGAACGCTGCCTCCCTCTTGCTGGGCCTTGTTCAGTGAGGCCTGAGCCACTTCATCTTTGCTGAGGTATCTGTGAACAAGAGAATGTAAGCAGAGCGCTCTGTGAGTAAGTCATGGCCCAAAGGAGCTGAATTAGGGCGACTCACCTCATAAAGTCTATGATATCTACGTCACATGTTCACGTCTTTATCTCACTGTGAGACGGACGTTTATAAACCGCTCACTCTCCCACACCAAAGCCCACAGAGAAAATCACTGATTTAACATCACAGCACACAGGAGTTGTTGATCCACTGCTGCCTCCATCACTAAGTTCAAATGTCTAATTTTGCAAATACAGTGTTTGAAATCCTTCAATCAGATTGATCTCTAAAAAGCTAAAATCACTGATTTTCTCTATGGACTTTGGTGCAAAGTGACAAAACTCTCCTGATGAGGTTGAGTGATGTTCAGCAAACAACGCATACTTTATTTTGCTGCATTGGGCTGATACAGTCCAGCTGTTATATTTGTGTTTATGATGGTTTATTGATTATTTGAGTATAACATCTAATGAAACAATCATTTAAAAGTCTGGCGGTGGATTGATTTTATAAAGGCAGATATTTGCCACGTGTCTGCTTGTGTATAAAGTGAGAGAACGACGACCTGAGAATGTAAAAAAGCAGTGCGTGTACGTGCCTTGTGCACTAAAATCCTGCTAAAGCTCTTTAACAAAGCAGTACACCAACAGAATGTCTGACCACACCTGATTTTAAAGGCACTTGGAGCTGCTTTGTTGTCAGTAAGACTCACACACACACACACACACACCCATGTTACACACTGTCACACACTCTACAAACAGCCTCAGTGCAGGGAGGAAGATTAACTTTTTACATTTTCTCCGTGCACCTGTGCTAAAATGCAGGAAATTCTTCCTTTCCTGTGGTATTTCTCATTCTGTTTAGATTCTGCTTGTCCTCTCCTCCGCTGCTGAATCCCATTACTATTACTGTTGCTGCTGCAGCAATCTAATTTCCCCACGGGCGTCGTCAATCATCTAATCTAATCCATCCACAGCGCCACTGTTTTTTATGGCCTTTGTAATACAGATGCTCGGGAGTGCAAGTTGAAAAATTGCAACAAACACTACATGTCAATCTGGGCAGGATTAAAATGACCCCGGGATGTCAGAGTTGATATGAAATACAGGAGGAGCAGGAGGTTTGCTCTGGTGTAAGAAAAAGACGTGTGGTCCGAGGAGAGGAGTCCTCAGAAAACGTTCAAGATTTAACAAACTAATGCTTTCCTTCTTTTCCCCTCCTCTGCAGGGAGGTCAGAGGTCACGCTCTGCTGCTGCTGAGTGGACGTTTGCCGACTCTGCCGGAAACAATAACCACACAGACCGTCCCTGTAAGCCAGGAGACAATGAAGCCATGCTGACGTCAATTCATAGATTTTGAAGTGTGAGTCAGATTTTTTAATTGTCATGTATTTGTTTTTGGGAACTTTTATTTGACGTTTCAGTCTCAAACTGACAAACTTTGTGTCACAACTCACCACTCACTCTCCCACACCAAAGCCCATAGTGATTTTAACATCACAGCACACAGGGGTTGTTCATCCACTGCTGCCTCCATCACTAAATTCTAACGTCTTATTTTGTCAAATTTGGAATTTGTAAATCCCTCGTTCACCTTAGAGACACAAAGTGACCACACGAGGCAGCAGAGGACCAGCAGCTCCTGTGTCCCTGTGAGCTAAAATCACTGGTTTTCTCTATGGGCTTTGGTGTGGGAGAGTGAGTGGTTTACAAACTTCAGTTTTGTGAGAGACGTGAACATATTGTTTTGATATCGTAGACTTAAGCTGACGTAGATTTTATTGACCAAGTCTTTTGTTAAGTGGCTAAAATGTGCTTCTCCTGGCATCTCTGCAATGTTTCCACTGAAAAACCATGTGTATATCTGTCACACAGCCACACTTCACCTGAACCTGAACCTGAACCTCCCCATTAAACAAAAACACATCGAAATAAGAATGGATTCAGGAGTATTTTGAACCTCCATCCACTGTTAAACTCTGCCTTTTATGTTTGTGCCGGGCTCTGCGGGCGATGTGGCGACGCTCATGCATTTCCAACACCTCCATCTGGACACAGAGCGCTGTGTTTGGGAGGGAGATGGAAAGAAGAAAAAAAAATGAAGGAAAGACGGATGAGAGGACGTGGAGAGTGGAGGAGAAGGAGGGAGACGCATCAAAGAGGAGACATTTCTGTGGAGGCTGAGGGGAGATGAGGAAGAAGGTAAGTCTCCATCAAACACTAGAGCTTCCTCTGCTTCAAACAGTCTCAGCACAGAGGCTGCATGAAACGAGATACCTGACACTAAACTGGAGCCCAACTGCGATTCTGGAACACTCTCTGTGTGTGTGTGTGTGTGTGTGTGTTTGCATGTGTTTGGGCAGTAATTCTGTTCACTGCTTCTTCTTCTTCTTCTTCATTTTTGTTCTGTCTTCAGTGTTTGAACCATGTCCTCGGCTCTTGAACAAGATTTGGTTTTAAATTCATTTGAATGAACATGTTTATGAGGAAAAAAATAAGCAATTAAATAATAGGTTGGGGTTTTTTTTCCGCGAGAAAACAGGTTACAGGTTAGACGTCAGATGAAACTAAAACTAGCAGCTGAGCATAAAGTCAAGAAAGAAAGGTGAATAGCAAGTCTGTGATAACTTCAAGGTCTTTATCTCACTGTCAGGCAGACTTTTAAAGCAGGAAACTCAAGTTTGTAAACCACTCACTCTCCCACACCAAAGCCCACAGAGAAAATCTGATACCAGAACCTGAGAACGTCTTGTTTTACAGCAGAGAAAATGACTTAAGAATGATGTGACTCATTCTCTCAGGTTCTTTCTTTCTTTTTATTTCACATTAGCTGTCAGTATTAATAAACATCAAGTCACCCACGGCAACCTGTGACACCTTTCCTCAACAGTTATTCATTGTTCTAATAATATCTTAGAAGTGAATATACGTAAATACGCCCCCGCTGCGTACTCTCATTTCAATTTTTACCTGATTATTGTGTAAAAGAAAACAGTTTTTGTTTAGTTAAGAACAAATACACTAACTAACCACTGCTGCTCACAAGTTGCTTAGCAATATGTCGAAAATTAGCAAACAAAGAAGCAATAAACCAATACCGGCACTGTTTGCTGTAATTATAGCGATGGCGTAAACGAGATTAAAATCCCCTCATCTCTCCTAGAATCACTGTAAATCACCACGAGAGGCTTACGAAGGAAAACATCCAGTGTTGGAAACGCGGGCAAAGTAGATTAAGTTTGAAGGAGTTGAAAACTGAGCGTCTCGGGGCAGCGAAGGTGAGCCGCGCTCGCCCCGCTGAGCCGACGCTGGAGCCTGATTGGTTCTGATTAGTGAATAAATCAAACAGGTATCAAATCAAGCCGGGCCAATTGCCTCCCACTCACACTGTGATTAGGTTCATGCACCCAAACACGTTCCCTGGTTGAGAAACAGTCTCTGTCACTTACACACAAACACACGCACACACACACACACACAAACACGAGGCTACCCTGTAATTGGCAAACTCTCCCTGCCTCTGTCTACGCCAGCTGTAATTAGTGTGGCAGCAACAATGCTTGTTTGTCAGGGAAAAAAAAACACAAAAGTCCACATACACAGCGCTCATCCTTTCCTCTTACGTCTCAGCTGACACACTTTGAAACACCCACACACACACACACACACACACACACACACACACACACAGAGTCTTCCTCTACGCCTGGGGCAGTTAGTTTCGACAAATCTCTGCTCGTTTCTCTCAAATGGATTCTGACATAACGCTGGAGGAGAA
The DNA here is from genome assembly GCF_958295425.1 of Solea solea. Lineage (NCBI taxonomy): Eukaryota > Metazoa > Chordata > Actinopteri > Pleuronectiformes > Soleidae > Solea > Solea solea. The sequence goes on along the minus strand of NC_081135.1, from coordinate 1,141,219 downwards.
TTCATCTCACCACTTCCACCATTTAAACTCGCGCTGTCAAAATGATCAGGATAATTGCAGCGATTAAAAGCTCGCCGCTCTGGTTCCCGAGCGTGTCAGGGAACGACGGTGGCCTCCACAGGACAAAAAGGGATGTTAACAGTTTCTCTGCAGTTTTCCTCCTCGTGTTTGTCTTTTTTTCATTTGCCTAATAAGCTTCTACTCCAGATTAACAAAGAACGCGTTCAGTCTGAGCCTTGCTTTATGGAGGTGATTACACATCTATACAAACATACATACAACCCTCCTTCATTTACAATATTTAAGGTTTTTCACTCCAGAGTGGCACAAAAATCAACTTGCGATTATGTTGACAGATCGACTGTGATTGCTCTCTTTGTGGATATTGTGCTTTGTCATATACGTGTGATACACAGCGAACTAAGAATGTCATTTTTAAATGTAGTATCCTGGAATTAGCCTGGATTAGAGTAAATTAGCAACATAAACTGTCAAACTAATGGTGCTTTTCCATAATACAGTTCTACTACGACTCAGCTCAGCTTGACTGATACTATTTCTGACAAGGTTCACAGTGAGCTGAGCCAACACTAAAATGTGACGTCAACAGACTGCAGGCCACTGATTGGTCCGACACAAGAACCAAAGCCACCAATGTCCAACTGTAGATCAGTTTAAAAGACTTAAAAATCCTACTTAAAGTCCCAAAATCTACTTAATTCCAAAATCTATTTATAATCCCAAAATCTACTTATAGTTCCAAAATCTATTTAAGTTTCAAAATCTACTTATAATTCAAAAATCTATTTATAGTCCCAAATTCTACTCATTACTCCAAAATCTATTTATAATTCCTAATCCCACTGATTGGTCAGAGAGTGTCGTCACAGAAGAGTGATGAGCGCGACGTCAGACACAAGAATCAAAGTGAACAATGCTGATTTAAAAATCCCTGAAAACATTAACGTTAATCTCCAACATTTAACAAAACAAATGTGTAAAAGAAACAATATTGAATATTGGCAATATTCCACAGAGGAGTCTGTTATGCCAGTTCATGCAGGAAGTACTGATCGATTCTGTGAACAAATCTTTTTAATCCACTGATTCTAATGATTCAGTCACACCCAAAACTACTGCTTTACAAGTCACACATTTGTGTGTTTGTGTGGCGTAGAAATCCAGGTCACGACATGCCTGATACCAAACCGAGTAAAGCTGAGCTGAGTCGTGCTAAAACTGTATAATGCAAAAGCGCCACAAGCGTTGAAGAAGCAGTTTGTGGACGGAGTCTGACCTCTTGGTGCTGGAGTGCGGGCGCTGGGCGGCGGCCAGCTGCTGCAGACCCAGAGTGGGGCTGTGGAAGAGGAGGCCACTGCGACGGAGCAGCTTCTTCTTCATGGCGGTGAGGCTGCACCACTCCTGAACAAACCTCAGCACCTGCACACACACACACACGTCTCACTTTATACACCATTTCAAGACAAATGAAAAAGCAGTGGAGCCTTTGACTTCAATTCAAATTGACAGTTTGGACACTGGAGCCTCTTTAAAGGCAAAACATTTTTTTTTTTTTTTTTTTTTACTTTTCCAATTCCAATTTTGGAGCTTGAAAACAAACAATCTAAAGTTGCCGAGGACACACACACACACACACACACACACACACACACACACACACACAGAGAGATGGTTTTCCAGATAACTGAACAGAACTCATCTGTGTCTGCTTTCAGCCAAGTCAAGGATTCAAAGAAAATCTCGCAGCACAATAAGAAACAGCAGAGCCAGCAGCACCGAGGCCTAATGGGCTATTTACCTACGTATATTACACCTGAGGAGTGGATGATTCTGTCTCTCTCTCACAATAAGAAGATGAGGCTGAACGTGCACAACACACACACTCACACACTCACACACACACAGAACAACACAACACACAGATGTGTGCATTAAACGTTAGCATAAACCGCAAAATAAAGCTCACACTGATGATTTGAGAGTATTACTATTATTATTATAATGACAAAAGTAAATATATCATTAGATGCTGATGTGTGACATATTTGTCATGTGTAAATGTTTTTAAAGTATTAAACTTTAAAGTGGTCGACTTTTTTACAAGATATACAGAAAGTGAAATAAATGTAAAAAAGATGATTAGAAAATATATTTATCAGACATGAGGTTTATTTAGATTTAAAATTAAAAAAGATCTGAACTGAAGTTTCTCTCCCACACCAAAGTCCATAGAGAAAATCAGTGATTTTAGCTCACAGGGACACAGGAGCTGCTGGTCCTCTGCTGCCTCGTGTGGTCACTTTGTGTCACTGAGGTAAATCTGAACAAAGGATTTCAAGCACAGAATTTTACAAAATAAGACATTTGAACTTAGTGATGGAGGCAGCAGTAGACCAGCAGCTCCTGTGTCCCAGTGAGCTAAAATCACTCATTTTCTCTATGGGCTTTGGTGTGGGAGAGTGAGTGGTTTACAAACTTCAGTTTCCTGTTGGAAAAGTCTGTCTCACAGTGAGATAAAGACGTGAACACGTTCTGTAGATATCGTTGACTTAAGCTGACCAAGATTTTGTTACATTGGTGTTTTGTTACTTGGCTGAAAAATCAGTTTTTCCTGCTCATCTTCTCTAAAAACTTCAGAGGATATTTGAAACATACTGATATCCAGTTTGACTCGCTGTTGTGTGTGTGTGTGTGTGTGGACGTTTTCCACGCCTGCTGCCAGTATTGATCGTGGTGGGTGATGAGAGTGTAAGTGGGCGTGAATGATGGCGGCGCCACGGATGCAGCTCACGCCTCTGTTTTACAAACCAACATAAACAACGTGAAAGGTGAGGCTTCTGTCAGCAGCGCTGCACTTTTCCAGGATTTAATATTAGCTGAGCGGCGCGTGGGGTCGTTTGAGGTGATGAGGCGTCTCCTTTAACGACCGCCATAAAACGCCACTTTCTCTCGCTGCACAAACGCCCCCTCGCTGTTCTCCGCCATCATTCCTTTAACCCCTCCCACTCCAGACTCTGCCACCGCAGATCTTCCTCCTCCTCATCATCATCATCATCAGAGGTCATTATCTCCTCGTCGGCTAAATCAATCTCTACTCTCGTGATCATGTGGTCGCGTTTATCTCGTCTTTGTCATCAATCAGCAGAAGGAGATATCGGCTCATTTCACAAAGATAAAGGTCAGATCCTGTGGAGGTCGTTTTTACAGGAATGACACTTTAAATGAGTACAAGTCCCTCGTGTCAGCGCACGCACACACACACACACACTCTCACACACGCGCACACGCGCACACACACAGAGACGAGGCCTGGCGGGAAGGACAGACCTGTATTTGATTTTGGCGGCGCTGGGTGAAGGCCTCGGGCAGATCGTTCCACTGGGTTAGTTTGATGTCCAGAGGGAAGAAGCTCAAGTTCAACGCCTGACCGTCCTGACAGAGGAAGAGGAGCAGGAGGAGGAGGAGGACAAAGTGCAAGAAGAGAAATAGGAAGAAGAGAAGGAAGTGAAGGAGGAGGAGGAGAAAGACAAACACAAAACTTCAGAACACACATGAATATTCTTTTCACGCTAAAATCATTGATTTACGTGGTTTTCATTCAAATATCAGACATGAAGTAGAATTCAGAAGAATTTCAAAATAAAACTTGAAAACTGCGACAAAGAAAATCTGTTTCATCCTGTGTGAAAAAAAACAGACAATACAAGTCCATAATTACAGGCCACATTTATACATCACATCTGTAATTTCACTCTAATTATATTCATGTTCCGTAATCTGTCCTCGCTTTAGTCTTCATCCGTTACCATGGCAACACTTGTGGTAACCAAGGAGCTCGTCAGTGATCTCTCTTTTTGAAGATAATCATTAACAATAAAAATAAAACAGAACAAACTTCACTTATTTGAAGTAATTTTCACACAAATGAGTCGTTGGTTATTTCTGAGATTTTACTGCTTAGTGACTGAGAAACTGATAAATCTAAATAAAGAACAGAAAAAAGCTTAAATAGTCTTAAATGCTGATAACTGTGAGTTATAAATAATATTTGACGATATTTAGCTCATTTCTTGTTGTGTTCTTTAACTTTTTATTGAATGGTGTTGCTTTAAATGTACCTTTTGTGCTCACTTTGATCATATTTTTCTAAATGTACTCTTCTGCCTGTCATTGATTTTTCTCTTGGTTTCAGTCCAGGTTTATGTTGTTTTAAGGTTTATTTATGTATTTATTTCACACTTTTTACACTGTGAAGCTCTGACAGTATATGACAGGTGTTAGACAAATACTGTTTGTTTGATTGATTGATTGATTGTTGTGCTAGGCTCCGCCCCTCTGCTGCTGCTGCTTGTGTGGACACGAGACAAAGTGTCCTCTCCGCCTGAGAGTGAGACAGTGAAAAACAAAAGGACATAAAAGAGCTAAGACGCTGCGTATTTCTGCTTCAATCCTCGCTGACAGGTCTTCCCGTGGTCGTGAGCTGAGCGGCCTCCTGAGTAAAATCAACACCAGGTCCAGGATTATCCCACTGTGACGGCTTTCCAGCCAGAATTCCTCCAGTTATTCATTTAAACGACAGCGGGGGACGTTTATCTCCGTGGCTTATCATCGCCGCCGCGCTCGTGTGTGTGTGTGTGTGTGTGTGTGTCAGAGGAAAGGGAAGCCGGTGGCTCATGACTGAAACAAAAAGGCTGTTAAGTATCACAGAACCATCCGTGCAGAGGTCTGTTGGCAAGTGGCACTCAAGACGAGAGTAATCATTGTCGGAGCGAGGTTAATCTACGGTTTGTCTCCGTCTGCTCAGGTGCACGAGACTCCAGAGACGTGAGCCGCTGAAGCACCTGACGGAACGTCTCACCTGATGATCTCAAACAAAGACTCCTTTCTGTTTTCCTGCTGTAATTATCTCTCAATCAGCTCCTCCAAAATCCTTCAGTAAACATTTGTCAGAGGAAAATCACTTCATTCATGAGTGAGTTTTTCTGCCACTGACTGTCGACAGGAAAAAAGATTCAACAGGGCTGCAACCAACACTTATTGTCTTATTTTTGCTCCATAAAGTGTCAGAAAACGTTGATCAGTGTTTGTCCACCTTCTCGTTTTAGTCCAGAAACCAAAATGAATGAAGTTTGAATGATTTTGTTCTTATATGATGCAAAGAAAGCAGAAATATTCACTTTTAAGAAGCTGAAACAATCACAAAGCTTCTTTCAATTATTTAAAAAAAAACAAAAAAACACTCACACAGAAGGCTTTGCACAATTTTATTTTAAGAAACTAAAAAAATAATCAATATCAAGGTGGATTTTCACATTTATCACAATAATATTGTGAGGGCTGCAAGGTTTCAATCAATTATTAATGAATGACTAAATGAATTGTCATATAAATAATAATAATACATCATACAGTTGATAATTGAGGGTTAGGTTTTTTTTTTTAGTTTTCAGTTTGTGTCTGTGAATATTTTCTTGTTTCTTTGCTTCATAAAACAAACAAATCGTTCAAACTCAATCATTTTGGTTTGAGAACATCATTATTTCATGTTTCCAAAAAAAAACATTTTATGGTCCAAACAATTCATCCTAATGAACCCTAACCGTAACACAATTCTCTACCTGAACTTAGGAATTCAAATGTTTAGATGTAAAATAACATTATTAACTGAACATTTAAGTTTAGGATCGTTAGAGAGAGAGCTGATAAATCGAGGATGGCTGTGGATGAAGATGGATTAGCGTGAGAAATCATTGCCCTAATCCTTTGTAATTTCTTAAACCTTTCATTTGTACTGAGTGACAGAATACGGTTGGATTTGAGGAGCTTTTCTCTGTCACTTTCAGAGAAAATGACAAAATAAAGAGGTGAAATAACTCCTGCAGGTTCTCCTTCATATCTAGCATGTTTTCTGAGTTAACACGGTGATCGTCAATACTTCATTATAAACTCTTGACTTTTCTTAATGCCATCTCCACGCGTCTCCTCTCATCTGTCTTGTTTGCTAATTGGACGCATGCGACAGGAGCGCACGTCTCTTACTTTCATCACTGCACTGTGGTTTGATGAAGACGTCTCAATCTCAGTGAAATTAATGAATGATATTTTTGTTCCACTGAATGTGACATTGCTTTGACTCCGGAAATGTTATTATTTATTACAGGAGACATTTTCATGTAGAAAATGAGAAGATTCAATTTCTCTGACACTGACAAGCTTTTTAAAAAAAATTGTTTTTAAGAAAATATATAAAAAAATTTAGCCACTCTGCAAAAGGCTCAGTTTAATTCCACAATGCCTGAAGAAAATGTCCAAACCACTCACTCTCCCACACCAAAGCCCAAAGCCCCAGCTCACAGGGACACAGGAGCTGCTGGTCTACTGCTGCCTCGTGTGGTCACTTTGTGTCACTGAGGTAAATCTGAACGAATATTTTTAAACTCAGAATTAAAAAGAGAACACATTAGAACTTAGTGATGGAGGCAGCAGTGGATCAACAACTCCTGTGTGGTGTGATGCTAAAATCACTGATTTTCTCTATGAGGTTTGGTGTGGTGGTTTCAAACCTCGGTCTCCTGTTGGAAAAGTCTGTCGAACAGTGAGATAAAGACGGGAACATGTTCTTACAATAGCGTGCTTATCTAAACTGATATAGATTTAATGAGGTGAGCTAAAACTTCTTTCTCACCGCAGTACCTCAAACCTGCCACACTTCAAAAACACCAGAACACTCTCTCTTTAAATAAGCTAATCACAAGCTTGGTTCCCTTATGAGACGAGTCTGACCCTGATCCAATATGTGTAATTAGACTGCACGTAGACGGCTGCAGTACCTTGGTGTAAAGGTAAATCCGGTCTGTGTACTGGCTGGCACAGAACTGCAGGCCTGTGTAGACAGGATGAGCCGCGCTGATGCCGTCTCCGTCCTCATCGTGGTCATTAGCATCAGCAGAAGACGCCGCTCTCTGCTCTGCTGGGACACGGAGGGAAAACCTAATTAATGTCTCACAGAGCACATATTACTGGCTTAGCATTGGCTTTAGCAGCTTTATTGGTACATCTGTTCACTCCTCACTTCAGCACATTTAGAATTTCACTCGCCACGCTATTTTTAGATCACTTTAAAGGTCTTTGCATATACAGTCTATGTTTACAGCAAAGACAAATTAATGTTCTTGTGCAAAATGAACCATAAAAAAATGCTAAAAAGTTAGCACTTGGAGATACATGATTTTCACATACTTAGCTAGTTAGTCACTGAGGTTAATCTGAACAAAGGATTTCAAACACTGAAGTCATCAAATACGACAGTAGAACTTAGTGATGGAGGCAGCAGTGGATCAGCAACTCCTGTGTGCTGTGATGTTAAAAATGCCTTTTCTGCTTTGGTTCCTCAGAGGTTAGAGCTGCCGAGGCGCTTGTTTGTCAAAGTTTAATCTGCTAAACACATGAACCGATATCATAACATTCCCTGATAATAAATGCTGCTGTTCGGGCCTTTAAAGCTGTCAAATTACACTAAGGGGTTTGGTCTCTCATTTTTACATTAGAGTTAATATGAACATAACATTTATTTATTTATTTTTTGAAAGAAACCTCAGCAAGACTACCCCCCCTCCCCCCCGAAGAATGTGCTGAACAACAGGATGAAAACTACAGCGAGAGACAGAAAGAGAGATGAGAGAGAGTGATAAAATGACAGTCACAGACGGAGAGAAACAGAGAGAGCACAGGGAGAGGGGGAGAGAGAGAGAGAGAGAGTGCGGGTCATTAATGTCAGAGATGTAGCTTGCTCATCCTGGCGGCATCGAGCAAGAAAAGGTCAGGCGGTGGAAATGAGACTGCCGCTGCTCGACCACGCTTCATTTAGACAATGACCTATAACACTCTGATGATACTTGCCTTAAATCACTGTGCGCAGCCAGTTGTCTGCCTGCTGTGTGTATGTGTGTGTGTGTGTGTGTGTGTCTATTTGGCATGCTAATGGTGTAAAATAGCGACACAGTCAGATTTGTGTGCCGTGTACCCGGACTGAGTCTGTGCTGAAGTAACACAAGAACAAAAAGCTGCTGCCACCCAACACTGTGAAGGCTGTCAAACATGAGCTTAACGTAAGGACACGCATCACATCTGAAATATAAACATCGACTGCAGCTGAAACTAAAAAAATCTGCTTCTTTTGGTCATTAACTGCGACGCATGTACAGCCAAAAACGATGGCGTTCTCCACGTGGTGGATTAGCGGCTCGCACTGTTCCCAGTTAATTGGACTTGGACGAACGGTGAGAACGGTCCAGGATCGTCTCTAACGGTAATCAATGAACGAATGAATGATAATCTCATTTAAGAAGCTTAATTGATAATCAAAACGGTTGATAATATTAACAAGGGATGAGTTGTTTCATGCAACTGTAACAAAGATAACAATTTAAGATATTAAACTTATTATATGAAACTAAACATTTGCTGAACAACAAGTCATTCTGGTTTCACGTGTATGCAGATGATACACTCATCTTCATGATTAAATCGTGTGCTAACCACTTTTTTTCCACACTCACTCACAGGTTTGTTGTAATACTGTGCCTCGCTGACCTTTCCTGGACCACGGACGTCATCATCGGTCCAGGTGTGATTCTCCTGGACGTGTCCGAACATGTATGTCATATAACACTCATTATCTGTGCCACTACATGTGCAGCTCAGCGACGTGCAGCCTATATTTGCCGTACCTCCTCCTCCTCCTCCTCCTCTTCTTCCCCCACCTCCACCTCCACCTCCCCAGTTTGCAGTGGAGGAACGCGCCAGCTGCATTAAGTGGGCCATTTATACAATAGGGGCAATTCATCTTACAAAGCCGTCTTATTAGACTGTCACTTACACAGTATGAACGGTGCCTTCAGAACACCCAGAGGGATTTATCCCTTATTTTACAGTGAGAGAAGGAAAACAAGGCCTAATTGGACTGAGTCATCTCATCTTTCTGCAGCATCGCAGAGCGAGGATGTGAGAATCCTGCAGTCCTCAAACATAAAGACAAAAAAACAACCTTTAAACGTTTGTGTGATGCAGATGGACGCAGCGACACACAGGACAGAGAGAGACAGACAGAGAGAGAGAGAGAGAGAGAGAGAGAGAGAGAGAGAGAGAGAGAGAGAGAGGTGGAGCAGGAGTGATTGCCTGTTTGTGCTGAGAGGAAAGTAATCTCAGAGCAATCAAGAGGAGGGGGGGGCGGAGGACAGCTCTGCACTCTGACGCCCCAAAAACCACGGGCAGGTAGAGGAAAAATGATGAGGCTCCGTCGCTGACCTCACAGGTCACTGCTGTGTCTCACATTACACACACACACACACACACTCTGACATGGAGACGCAGCGACAACAACACTGAGCGACGAGATCTGACACGGACTCACCCACGACCAGACACACACACAGACGACTACACGGAGGGTACAACAAGGACAGACAGACAGACAGAGACAGAAAGAGAGGTGGACGGACATATAGATACATAGATGGACGGACATATAGATAGATACATAGATGATGGATAGACAGACAGATGGATGGAGAGATAGATGGATGGATGAGAGAGAGATACAGTAGATGGACGGATGGAAAGAATGAATGGATGGACGATGGACAGACAGATAAGTGGACAGACATACAGATACATAGATGGACCGACAGACAGATAGATAAATACATACATGGATAGACGGACAGACAGATGGATGGAAGGACGGACAGACAGGTGAATAAAAGGACGGCTCTGTGAGACGACAGGTGTTACAGTTGTTGCTCGTGTCATTTAAAAAGAAAACCTGGCCACTCTGTGTCTTTGTTTTCTTCTGCAGGAGAGAGGAGGAGGAGGAGGAGGAGTGCAGACTCAGAGCATCAGGGAGCACATGAAGCTGCAGAGATGATGAAATTAAACACTCCACACACTCTCTGGGTGATAATATAGCTTTAAATGAGTGTGTGTGTGTGTGTGTGTGTGAGGAAAGCTTTCCCTTTAAAAACCTTCATCTCCACGCTAAGCGCCTGCGATCAGTGGCTCACTTTCACTCTTCAATAACGCCAACCTCAAAATGTCCGCCCGCCTTCAGAGGCCACACCCAGGTCACCGGCGTGTCCTCGTCTCTGCTTGTCAGGCAATTTGTTTTTGTTTTTGTTTTAAGAGCTCTTCACAGTGCACACGGTGTAATTAGTTCTTTGTAATTAGAGCAATTTATTGCTTTGTGTATCCCTCAGAGACTTGAACACAGAGGTGTTCATTTGCAATATTACATACTGTGTAAGTGGGAATTAGTTTCTGGCAGACATGAGCACTTATAACCTGTGGACGTGGAAGCAGGTCGTGTTTCACTCGGTGCAGGGGGGCGGGGGGAACTTTAAGGTAATTAAAGCGACTTTATTAAAAAAAGCTTGTCAGTTACTGAGTGGACGGTCAGGTCAGGTCACATGTTTCAACATCTGCACTTGGGAGATTAGTGCGGGTTTTCACTCAATATCTCCCGGAGCTTCCTGAGAGCAGAAACAGGCAATATCCTCAACTAGATACTAATAATAGTCAGAATAATAATGCCCAGCCCCATATGGAATGAGTTCTATTCCCTTATTGGTTTGAAGTGATGATATTAAACAGCGTTATATGGGCAGGTGACAAAGCAGCAGCAGCCAATTTCCCTAGATATGAAAAGGAGAAGATTGCAGGTGGGATTACCCTGTGTGTGGTCAGGGGGGAGGCAGCTGCCACCAGCAGCCACGCTGTCGCCTCCATCTCCCGCTGATTGTTTGCCTTTGAGCCGCCGCTTGTCGTCCTCCTCTGCTTCTCCCGGTTTCTGTTTGTCTTTCTGAGGCTCGTCCTCCCCGTCGTCCTCCTCCTCCTCCTCCTCCTCCCCGCTCTGTTTGCCTTTGCATCGTTTCCGAGGCCGGGCTTTTCCCAGACTGAGCCCTGGCTCGCTGTCAGAGCCGGAGAGGACTGCACATGTCTGGTCCCTCTCGGGCGGCCGAGGTCGCTGAGGCCTGCGTGGCCCTGAGCCAGGACAGAAAAGAGAGGGAGACAGAGATAGATGAAGATGACTTTATTGGCCGAGTTGTAATCAGACTTTGAAGAGTTTCATTCCCCAGTGAGATATCCATCATGTGAAGAGTGTGACAGTGTGACAAAATGACTGCTGACATGAAAGTAAACTCAATATGGCTCATTAGTGATATTATTAGCTGTCGTAAGTCCTTCACTGACAGTTTGAGAGGATGAGAGTGTGAGAGAGATGGACAGACACGAGCAGAGCGGGGAAATGGTGGAAAGTGTTGATTTACATTATCATATAATAATTCCATGATACATCAAAGATTCAGTACAGGATATTTGAAGTGGGGTTGTATCAGGTACGATGTGTTACATCATAATATCTGTGATATCGAAATAACATGATCACGTCTTTATCTCACTGTTAGACAGACTTTTGTAAACCACTCACTTTCCCACACCAGAGTCCATATAGGAAATCAGTGATTTTAGCTGCAGGGACACAGGAGCTGCCTTGTGTGGTCACTTTGTGTCACTGAGGTAAATCTGAATGAAGAATTTTACAAAATAACACATTTGAACAGAGTAATGGAGGCAGCAGTGGATCAGGAGTCGACCAGCAGCTCCTGTGTGCCCGCAGCTAAAATCACTGATTTTCTCTATGGACTCTGGTGTGGGAGAGTGAGTGGTTTACAAACTTCCCTTTTAACTTATTCATTGATAATAATTGACCCTTTTAACTGAACGTGAGCACATCAGCTCCCTCACCCCACCCCCACCCTCACCCTCTCACCGGCTCTCAGATCAAACAGCCAGTATAATCCTAAATGAGAGTGAATTATGCTCGTGTCACATCGCTTCGTTAATTGCTCGCCTGCATCACGCACAATCAAATCTAAACAAAATAATTGTCCGTGGCGGCTGGTGGCGCTCACACAGCTGATAATGGCCGGTGAAGGAGCGGCACACGGCACCTTGTGCACTGATATCAGGCTTCCACTCCTAAAAGCATCCCTGTGATTCTCACTCAAGCAGAATGGTGCAATTCCGTTAAGGTCAAGCAGAAATATAAGCCAGAGAAATGTTAATGAATGCAGGGATTACACCATCGCCATCCACAGACTTTTAATTATTAAGAATCGCTCTTGTACGGCGAGTCTTTTGAAGGTAAAAAACCAACGCATTAAATCTTTAACACAGGTTTCATACACTTTACTTCCTCGGCTCCCGTCGTTATATTTAAATCCTGTCTTTCACGCCACTGTTGAACTCGAAGTGTGAGATCTAACAAGGCAGTAAGTTGCGAGACTCGGGGACACAGAGGGCTAATTAGTGATCCCGCCTCTCTGTGGCTTGTTTCGTTAAAAGGCCAGCCTCTGGTCGCTTTCCCCAAATGTCATCTGAGTCTCCGGGCTCCCGGCCCCGGCCCCGCCACCCCCGCCCCCCTTCACTAACAAGCCGAGCGAGACCGCGCAGAGACGACTCAATTTGTGCTAAGCTGTCCCCGCCGAGGAAGACGTTAAGAATCCTAAAGGGCCGAACCTCGACTTTACCGGTCACCTCCACGGCGAGGGCCGCATTGTGTCTGCAGTGATGAGATTACGGATTACAGAAAACAAACTACGTCTGGAAACGCATGAGACAATCTGACATTCAACTCTCAAAAAGCTGCAACATCAAAGAAGGAAAAGGTTCAGAGACAATCTATGAGCCAGAAACCACGTTATCTTCATCCTGTGACTGTCTCCAACTGAAGGTGAAGGTACTGAGAGACAAACCGCTGGTGAAAGAGCTGCAGGACTGACGTGTGTCCACTGCACACACTCACACAGAGAGTATATACTGACAGCAAACATCCAGTTTGAATCGAATTAAAGGCACGCTCAGGTTTTTGTGATGTGTTGTTGTCAGATAATGACAAAAACTGATTTTAAAGCACTTGATGATATCTTAAGAACATGTTTCACGTCTTTCTCTCTCTGTGAGACAGACTTTTCCAACAGGAAACTGAAGTTTGTAAACTACTCACTCTCCCACACTAAAGCCCATAGAGAAAATCAGTGAATTTAGCTCACGGAGACACAGGAGCTGCTGGTCTACTGCTGCCTCGTGTGGTCACTTTGTGTCACTGAGGTAATTCTGAACACAGAATTTCAAACACTGAAGTGACAAAATAAGACATTTGATCTCAGTGATGGAGGCAGCAGTGGATCAACAACTTCTGTGTGCTGGGATGTTAAATTGACAGATTTCTCTATGGGGTTTGGTGTGGGAGAGTGAGTGGTTTACAAACTTCAGTTTCCTGTTGGAAAAGTCTGTCTCACAGTGAGATGATGTGTCAAAATATTCTTCAGATATTGCAGAATTAAGCAGGAGTAAACGTTATCAGGCGTGCAAACTTTAAACTATTCCTATATTAATCATTTACGGTTAATTATTCCACCAGGATTTTGAGATTTTGAGTCTGGCCTCGACATAACACCACGATAAATGGACTGCATTTCATATTTTAAATAGAAGATGGATGAATTAACTGCTAAAATTGTTATCTGCTGTGGACTAATGCACTCTCCTCACTCAGCTTGCGGCCCCAGGCAATCACCTGCTCTCCTCACTCTGTTGCTAAACTCCTGCTCAGTGCTCCTCTCCTACATACTGCAGAACAATTTTACTTTCCCCCCCTTTTTTTTTTATTAAACTTCAATTAGGAAAATCTTTGCTATTTAAAGCTAATGACACTGACGGCTGTTGTCAGAAATGAAGCTGCTTTTGTTTACCTCAGAGTGAGAAAATGAAAAACTGTTAAAAACCCTGATAATGAATTTTAAGATGAGCTGTTGACATCACGGCGACACCTTATGATTCATTAGAAGAAAGGAGAAAAAAAAGAAATCTAAATTTTATTTCTCTGCAGCTGCTGACGCGACGTGTTTTCACACGACATGGGAACCAAACGCTTCCTCTGACATCCTCGTGTCACGCTCTGATTTTCCATCGTTAATTCCAGCGACACAGTGTGTGTGTGTGTGTGTGTGTGTGAGAGACGCAGCGTCACATCTCTCTGTGTCTTCAGTGTGAGAAGCCGTTGTTCCTGAGGGGGGAAAACGTTTCTGATGATTCTCTAACGTTTCCAGCAGCAGAGTCGGGTCGACAGACATCTGCATCTACACTGTTGTTATTTTTCCAGCACAGCCTGTCATTGACAAATTTAGCAGGTTGTTAAATTCCCTGCGTGCCCGGCGACAAAGATGAGAGTGTGAGAGAGAGAGAGCTCAACACTTAGCAAGCATCTGCTGCACGAAATGGAGGCTGAACTTCTGTGTGTGTGTGTGTGTGTGTTTTGTATGATGTCCTCACTTTTACAAGACTGAGCAGCAAACACAACTCCACCCCCAACCAGTGTTCAATGAACTTTAACACTGAATATAGATCCTGTACAAACATGAAGAGACTCAAGAGTCAAATGCGGCTTTTAAAAAGGACAAATAAAGGTGCAATCGGGCAACATTCAGCTTTAAAAGCTGTCTAGGCGTGGGGCAATATACAAATATTGATTATCCTGACCAAAGTCGTAGTAATTCACAATATTATTGCGATAACTGTACAATAATGTGGTTTTTCTAAAGATTTCTGTCCATACTGGTTCATACAACTCACTCCACAGAGAACACCTCCAATTTAAGCTCTGGGGTTACATAATTAAATCTACCTCAGACTGAGTCTGTGATATATCTCACTTTTTCAAGAGGAAACTGAAGTTTGTAAACCACTCACTCTCCCACACCAAACCCCATAGAGAAAATCAGTGATTTTAGCTCGCTGCGACACAGGAGCTGCCGGTCTGCTACTGCCTCGTGTGGTCACTTTGTGTCACTGAGGTCAATCTGAACAAAGGATTTCACATCCTGAATTGACTAAATAAGACATTTGAATTTAGTGATGGAGGCAGCAGTGGATCAACAACTCTTGTGTGCTGTGATGGTAAAATCACTGATTTTCTCGATGGGGTTTGGTGTGAGAGAGTAAGGGATTTACAAACCTGTAATTTTGAAGTAAAGTCTGCATATACAGTATTCTATGCACGCTCACAATCAGCTGTTTCTATGAAGATCTGGACGATTAACAGAAGAACTAAACAACCTGAGGACATTGTTTTTTAAAAAGCCGTCTCTGAGCTGATGTGACACGTGCACACACACACACACACACACACACACACACAGCGCGCGGACCTGCAGCCGCCAGGTCACGCCGACTCCCCCTCCCCTCACTTCAGTGGAACACAATCATAGGCTGTCAGAGTTATCAACGAGAGCCGCCTCAACTTTTTCTTCCAACTTTGTGCGAGACGTTTGCAGCAACGGTATGTGTCTGTCCTCTCTCTCTCTCTGGGAGTTTGACAGGTGAGAATTATACTGCGTCCTTGTCATCTGCAGACAGACAGAGAGAGAGAGAGAGAGGGAGAGGGAGAATATTCTCCTCTAACAGAGCTATTTCAGACTCTGGCAAACCTGCCTCCATCTCGCTCTATCATGCATCTCCATCTGGTGAAATCTGTAACGCTGTTCACAACTATTATGTCAACAGACTGTGACGATTGATCCTGACAGGAGGGAAAATAATGCACTGAGTGGGTTTCAGCTCCGTGTGCTTCAGTTCAAACCAGACACGGTGGACTGACTGTCTTTGTCCTGATGAGAAAATAAATCAGTGAGATGGTGGTGGGGGATTAAAAATGGAAAAATCTTTGTATTCACACCGAGCCTTCCTACGCAATGATATTGTGTCAGAAATGGAGGATAGAAGAGGGCGGAGCCACAATTGAGCTACAACGTAGGACTCCTGAAGTCTGCGATATCTACAGAACATGTTCATGTTTTCATCTCACTGTTAGACAGTCTTTTGTAAACCGCTCACTCTCTGACACCAAACCCCATAGAGAAATGTGTCGATTTAACATCACACACACAGGAGTTGTTGATCCACTGCTGCCTCCATCACTCACTTCAAATGTCTTATTTTGTAAATCCTTTGTTCAGATTTACCTCAGTGACACAAAATGACCACATGAGGCAGCATCAGACCAGCAGCTCCTGTGTCCCCTGAGCTAAAATTACTGATTTTCTCTATGGGCTTTGGTGTGGGAGAGTGAGTGGTTCACAAATGTCTGTTCTTTAGCCATCGTAGATTGAACTGTTGCTCCTGTGTTAATGTATCGTACCTGAGGAAGAGTGCGGGGACTCGCACATCTCGCAGTACGGCAGCAGGCTGCTGTTAGCGTAGGTGCAGGCCTCACAGTTCCACGCCTCGGTTTCAGGGTCATGATCTCTCAGTGTCCGTGGACTCACAGAGGAGACAGGAGGGTGGGGGCTGCGGGAGCCGACACCTCCACCCGACCACTGGCTGCTCATTCTGAGTCGAGACCTGGGCTCACGTGCTCTCTTCAGCCGTGGGGTGAGTTCCAGGTCAGACGTTTCTCTCTTGCCTTCATTTGCTTCAGAGTCTGTCTCACTCACTGACACCGCAGTGGTCGTCTCTGAGACGACGGAGGGAGAAGATTCCTCGCGTTCTGTTCTCTTCCTCTTCTTCTCTTTGCTGGCGCTCGGGGAGAAGAAGGAGCGGATATCGTGCTGCTTCTCCTTCTCCAACTACCAACAAAGATGCAAGTTAGTTTCACTCTCTTAAAGCACAAATATTTATTACATGCATGATGTTTTCTGATATGGATGATGGTCAGACTCCGACTGTCGTCCACTGGGAACTACATACAGTCAGACGTTGAACACAACCATGTTCAGGTCTGTCTGAAGCTTCAGAGTTAGTTACAGGTTCTACTCACATGAGTGAAGAACACGTCGTCTTTCTGACGCCCTGCTTTTCCCTCCGGCTGTGGCGACAGCGGCATCTCGCTCGGCGTCCACGCCTCGGCAAAGCTGAGGAACTCCCACGTGTCCTCGTCGGCCTGGTCGGCCTTCAGATACTCCTTCCTCCCGTTCAGAGTGCTCCCGGTCACCGTCTCCTGCAGCACACGGGGAATTCAGATTTATTTCAGCTTCACACAAACACTTCTAATTAGAGCGAGGATTCATTTAAAAGACAGTTCGGGTTTTTGGATATGTGATTTGTGGCTGTGACACATGGTCAAGGCTGACTGCAGGCGACGGAAACCTGCCAGAGACACAGATGCTCAGCTTCACTGTAAACATGGCTGCCAAGAAACAAGAACAGATTCTTAACTAAAGACTCACCACATAAAATGTCTGTCAGTTTCAATCTATAGTATCTTAAGAACATGTTCTCGACTTTATCTCACTGTCAGACAGACTTTTCCAACAGGAAACTCAAGGTAGGTTTTATTAGCAGGGTCTCTTGTTCTTCTTGGTTCCCCGCTGACATCCAACCTTGAATATCTCTTTAAATAGAATTTGATAAATCTGATCATCAGCACCAGGTGTGTTCACCTTCCTGTTGAGCATGGACCACATGACGGCGTCAAAGGTTCCCTTGGCGATGAGGTAGTGCACGTTTACCGAGGACGTCTGTCCGATGCGGTGAGCCCGGTCCTCGGCCTGTTTGATGTGTCCGGGGTTCCAGTAAAGCTCGGCGAACACCACGTGGCTGGCAGCAGTGAGCGTCAAACCCTGAAGAGAGAAAACACGCAAATAACAACCAATCAGAAGAAAAAACACAGCTCCTTCAGCACAAGTGGAACACTCCAGTCTGTTTTTAATGACATTTAATTTGAGGAAATTCAGTTCAATAAGAGAATATTAAATGCTAATTGCCTCACAAGTGCTTCAAGCACCTACTTCCTCTGCACGCATCACATTGCTGCACATGTTCATTCACTCGGATTAATTGATGTCAATGAGTTTTGAAGTCAGATACATTTTCTGCTTTAATTTCTATTTACTAAAACCCCACGAATGATTCACCGCAACCAATTACAGTCACATAATACGCCATCATGAGTCACGTGGCTCTGTTTAGCTTTTCAGTTGTTATTATTTGAATTAATTTCAGCTCTATTGTTCACAGTAGCTGGAGACTGGTGCGGGGTAAAAGTAAGATTGATTTGTTAAAGTGGAGAAATGCAGGTTCATTTAAAAATGATAATGTGAAAATTTAAATTAAAGTGATCAATTATCATATGATTTCATTGATTAGAATTAGAATTGTTGAGATTAGATGAAACTGGAGCTGTTTTTTCCAAGAGGAAACTGTTTATAAAGTTTATAAACCACTCACTCTCCCACACCAAAGCCCATAGAGAAAATCAGTGATTTTAACATCACACACACAGGAGTTGTCGATCCACTGCTGCCTCCATCACTAAGTTCAAATCTCTTATTTTGTAAATCCTTTGTTCAGATTTACCTCAGTGACACAAAGTGACCACAAGAGGCAGCATCAGACCAGCAGCTCCTGTGTCCGCTGAGCTAAAATCACTGATTTTCTCTATGGGCTTTGGTGTGGGAGAGTGAGTGGTTCACAAACTTGAGTTCCCTGGTGGAAAAGTCTGTCTAACAGTGAGATAAACACGTGAACATGTTGTTAAACTGACAAAAATGTTATTAGATGAGTGTTTCCTAAAGTGGGTGCTCACAGTGCAGTCAGCACTGACTGTGTGTCGTTACCTCGTATGACCACACAAGTTTCTCACTCATGATACAAAACAAACTTTCATCACTTCAGGACGTCGTCCATTGATTTGATCAGTTTGATTGACAACTAATTTGAAAGTGATAATGAACTGGTCCTTGTGACTTCTCGCCGCCTGACAGTCATTAACCCGACGAAGCAAGAAGTGTCAATCAAAATCTACGCTCCGTGAAGAACACAATTCAGTTTTTCTGGGGGGGTTTTCAATAAACATGTTTGGGCTCAGAGTTTGTTTCATTGTTACATTAAACAGAGTTGATTTTAGATACCTGTCCGGCAGCCTGAATACTGAGGACGGCGACTCTGGTGTCCGGGTCACTCTGAAACTTGTGGACCAGCTGGATTCTCTCTGACGATGGGACACTGCCGTCGATGCGGATATAAGCAACCTGAGGGACAAAAGGACACGACAATAATAACGCTGCCAGCAACTGATCAAACACATCCATTAAACCGATGTTAAAAAAACAATCTTTCTTATGAATAATATCTTAAGGACTTGTTCACATCTGTTAGAGAGACTTTTCCAACAGGAAACTGAGGTTTCTCTCCCACACCAAACCCCATAGAGAAAATCAGTGATTTTAGCTTACAGGGACACAGGAGCTGCTGGTCTACTGCTGCCTCGTGTGGTCACTTTGTGTCACTGAAATATACCTGATCACAGAATTTTCAACAACTCCGGTGTGCTGGGATGTTAAAATCACTGATTTTCTCCATGGGGTTTGGTGTGGGAGAGTGAGCGGTTTACAAACTTCAGGTTGTAAGCCGTCGTGAACATAACTCTTAAGGTATCTTAGGCCTAAACTGACACAGTTTTTATTGGGTGAGTCTTTTGTTGTGCTGCAAATATCGATAACTTTCAGCTGTAGAATATTTTCTCAGTCAATGTCTTGTTCTTTTACCACAAATGATTCAGTTCACATCTAAGAAGTAGAAAAATCAGGGAACGTGTTTTAATTATCTTAAAAAAAAAATATGAATCGATAATCGAAATAGTTGACGATCAATTTAGTAATCGATCTCTGAGTTGTGACATATTTATGACGCATCCATACATTTATGAGTCTACCCGAGCGTTAAATATCCCTTTAAGCCTCCGACTGTTAAAACACAGTGTGTGTTATTCCTGCACCATCCATCACTGTGTTTTTAGATTTAGTTTTGGCACAAATGTTCATCCCTGTCTTTACCGGTTACCTTTTTAAAGCCGTTTCCAGCGGAATTGGTCTTTAATGCTAACCTGGAAACCCTAAATGTGCAGCATGTGTCCACATTTCACCCACTAACCAGAGGTAATTGGCTCCACACTTGATTTTTATTCCTTGGTCCATAGTCCTGCTGTGTTTCTAAGTCAAATCTCTGTCACACTGATGATTAACTCAGACTCAACGCTGAGCTCCAGGCTCAGGAATCGCAGCAGATGTCAAAAGTCCTGAATTATACCAGTCTCCCACTTGTGCGCTAAATTCAGCTGTACGGAGTAGCACAGGTGCAACGTTAAAAAAGGTTATGGAATAAAACAAAACTTTTTTCATCTCTTAATCATCACTCAACAGCTTTTTTTTCCCTCTTAAAGAAAAGTCTCAGAAAGTAAACTTTCCCTGCACAGCTCGTGTCTCACGGTGTGTTTCACAACTCATCACGAGCAAACGGTATCGCCGTGTGTGTGTGTGTGTGTGTGTGTGTGTGTGTGTGTTTGTGCGCCTCACAGGGGTCGACGAGGTGTCGGCTGAATGTAATGCAGTTGTACGACGTGTGATAACACATCACTCTGCGACACGCTCCTTCTCTGGTGCGTTCGCACTCACCAATTAACAGTGCTGGGATAAAAAAAGCAGCGGCGCGATGGAGAGGCTGCGGCGGTGAATGGCCTCTGATCACGTGACGATCACGTTGTCGTTTTTTTTATGACTCCTCCAGTCTCAACTGCTGTGAAACTGTAAAAAGGATCATTTGTTTGATCAAGGTATCCCATTCATGAAAAACATGAGCTGTCACCGTGGTGAGGAGAGTGGATTGAAAGTTTTAAGAGACGCAGAGATGCAGAAGTAAAATGGTGGTAAATGTTGTTGCGTAAGCGTAGAAGAACAGCCTTGTACTTTTTATCTGTTAAATTTCATCCTTTGTAAACCACTCACTCTCCCACACCAAAGCCCATAGAGAAAATCAGTGATTTAACATCACACACACAGGAGTTGTTGATCCACTGCTGCCTCCATCACGAAGTTCTCATGTGTTCTCTTTTTAATTCTGTGTTTAAAAATATTCGTTCAGGTCACAAAGTGTCCACACGAGGCAGCAGTAGACCAGCAGCTCCTGTGTCCCCGTGAGCTAAAATCACTGATTTTCTCTATGGGGTTTGGTGTGTGAGAGTGAGTGGTTTACAAACTTCAGTTTCCTGTTGGAAAAGTCTGTGTTGTTTGTTTTATGGTACCAGGAGTCAAACTATTCTAAAATCAGTGCAGACGATGAAACATGGGAATCTTCGTCTGTGCTTTGTTGTGATGTCTCATTCGCCTCACTGCTACGGTCATCACTGATGGTAAAACCTACAGGCTTCCAGGACACACGTCGTGTTTCCTTCAGTGAGAAGGGGATGATGTGTCACACAGACACACATGAGTGTAAATCCATAAATAAACACACGTGTAATCAGTGGGTTATTGTGTTCAGGGCTGCGTCTCAATGGGAGCGGCGGGGATGAAGGAATGGCGAAGGCCGCTGCGAGAGGCGTTGTGTGTGTTTGCGACGGCTTTGAACGTGGGAGTGTGCGACTGATCTCTGGTTGGTTACCATGAAAACACATAAAAAGCAGCAGCATGGAAGCTGAAATGATTTCCAAACACCTCGTGTGTGTGTGGTGTGTGTGTGTTTTTTTTTCTTGTTGATTTTATTAGTTTACACCCGAGCGTCGTGAGGTTACCTTGGCCTCGATGACGGCCTCGGTGCAGGCCTGCAGCATGGTGAGGTGGTGTGCAAACACCAGGAACTTCAGCTGCTCAGTCTCCAACATCATCTTAATGTAGTCCTTCACAGCTCCCGCCTGCACACACACACACACACACACACACACACACAGAGAGAAGATCAGAAATAGACACTGATGAAAGAGAGCGACTGAATCTATCCCCATACTGCTCGACCACACACGCAGGAATCGGCTAGATCGGTGGAGAAGTCAATTAATCACAGCGCCGTCCTCCCCTGAGAGATCGATTCTCCATTGAATGGCAGGGATTCAGCCTTTAAAAGGACGCGGCCAACACATCTGTGGGGGCGCATTTGTCAGCTCGCAGATAGTGAGAGCAAATCAATAACTCACAACATGGAGATATGATTAGTGTGTGAGGAGAGTCAGAGAAAGAGAGAGTGTGTGTGTGTGTGTGTGTGTGGGGGGGGGGGGGGGGGGGGGGGTTGTTTGGTGACACCACACACAAGGAAATTGCCCTTTTGATCCAGTGGGAAAAAAAATGAACCAAAATGTATTAATTGTGAATGTCATTAAAGGGACCGACGCTCACTCTCAGATCACTGCTTCATCTACAGGAAACTGAAGTTTGTAAACCACTCACTCTCCCACACCAAACCCCATTAAGAAAATGAGTGATTTTAGCTCATGAGGACACAGCTGCTGGTCTACTGCTGCCCCGTGTGGTCACTTTGTGTCACTGACTTCTTAATGAAATATTTCAAATACTGAAAACTAAAAAATAAGACATTAGAGCTTACTGATGAAGGCAGCAGTGGATCAACAACTCCTGTGTGCTGGGATGTTAAAATCCCTGGTTTTCTCTATGGGCTTTGGTGTGGGAGAGTGAGTGGTTTTAAATAACTTGTCTAACAGTGAAATAAAGCTGTGAACAGTATCAACTCACTGTTAAACAAGAAACTGATTAAATAAAGTACTCACTCTCCCACACCAAAATCCAAAGTCCATCACACACACAGGAGTTGTTGATCCACTGCTGCCTCCATCACTAAGTTCTAATGTGTTATTTTGTAAAATTCTGTGTTTTCTTCAGATTGACCTCAGTGACACAAACTGACCACACGAGGCAGCAGTCGAAAAATTGATGTTTTTCTGTATGGACTTTGGTGTGGATGAGTGAGTTCCATTTCCGGTTGGCAAAATTTGTCTCACAGAGAGATAAATAAGTGGACATGTTATAGTGGCTAAAATGTGTCTTTGTGTCCTGCATCTGTCTCATGCACAACCTGAACTGTCGCTTTAAAACACATGAAGTAAGTTTACTCAGACTTAGTTAAATGTATATAATATCACTCTCAGTATAATAATCCGTGCTCTCTCCGGTGACTACTTTACTCAGCAGTTATTTGCTTCATAATTTCCTTAGTGGTGTTTTATTCATGAAGTCTGAAAGTAACAAGGCTTTAAACACATCATCGTCCCGCTTATTTTATTCCTGCTCCGACCTTGATTGACAGTGTGAGGCTAACGAAGGGCTGAGGCAGCAGAGTTAACCGTACCCTGCAGGTATCCGTATCTATCACGGTTTCTGCCCGGCGATCACACTGTGACGGCTGCGGTGGCCGTGCCTTCCTTCGCGCCGCTGCCTCCTGCGAAGCCCGAGAGGATGTGCTGCCGCGTGAGCGTGACATTGAGCATCCGGCCTCGGCTCATTTCAGAGCCTCGGGCCAAAAAAGGCTCCCAAGAATAGCAGCAGCTCAGGAGGAACGGTGGGGTTTGATTTGAGTGGAGCGGAGAAGTGGCTCGATGGTTTAGGAGACAAGGCTTTCTCCACGGTGTGAATCCCACCCTCGTAATCTCCACACCTCCCGCAACCTGACAACCTCTGCAGCCATCACACCTGCTCTGCTGGGCGAAAAACCTCTGCTTTGCCGCGCTGATAATTAGCCAATGTGCCTGATAATGAATCTGTCCGCCAGGCCCGCCGACCCTGTTCTGATCTGGGGGGTCCTCATTACTGACGGGCCGGGCTTCGCCAGCTTCCTTCCGCTGAGTTTAATTAGTGCACAAACTTCTCGGCTGTCTGAAGCGGCCCGTTAGCTCACTTTAAAGTCCAGCATCAGAGCTGTCCTCTCTGGGTAATTGGGAGCAGATGCTTGGCGGGTAAAGCAATAAAAATACCCCAAAGGCGTTTGGCAGCTCCATCGCAAGGCAGACTGACAGGAAGGTGGGAGGCCGGGAAGGTGGGGGCCGAGCTGCTCGTCCCAGTGACATAGATTAGACATGGGTTTGAGAATTTAATGTCAGGATTATCCGGACTGAAACTCTTATGATTCATGATCGGACTGCGATAAATCTGTCTGTAAAACCAACTGAAATCACCTCACCTGACATCTGTGAGTCGTCTGTCTGAACTCGGACACAGCAAACAGGTGAACTCATCTGTTTCAAAACTCCATTTTTTACAAATGCTGTAATGTTTTCATTATTAACTTTTATTATAAATCATATTTAATTATTCACACCATCAAAAACATTTGTAATATTTAAAAAACCTGCTACTGACGTACAAAAACATTACTTACTTGACCAAAAAGTGTTAAAAATGTTGTACGGTTATAAAAACATGTTACTAAGAAAAAATGTTGGTAAATTGGAACAATGTCAACATTTCCAGTCACGGTCATCCAGACCAAAATACTTTCACATCACTGCTGCAATAATAGTAAAAATATGGGCTATAAGACACTCAAACAGCGTAAACCTAATATTTAAATAAGATCATTATGAGTGGTGAAGAAATCGAATGACTGTGTTTCTCATGAGAAACGATTTTCTGCACTCACAATTATCCTGATCACTGAAAATCACAACGATCCACTCATTGTGAGTGACTTTTATATGGTTGTGTGTATGTGTTTATGTTGTAACAGACGTGTGGATCCAACAAAATCTCCCTCCGTCACATTGATCCAAAATAAGACAAGAGGATGTTCCTCTGAAGTAGTGACAGTGAGTGTGAATCTAAAAACCGATAGGAGAGGAAATGAGTGTGGACTCACGGTATCGGCTTTGAGGAGGAGGAGTGAGTGTGTGTGTGTGTGTGTGTGTGTGTGTGTGTGGGTGAGTTGTAATGAAAGGAGGTCCAGTGTTAGGCTAAACTGAGCAGAAATCCAATCAGCAAATACCAGCAGAAAAGGATCTGAGCTGGGAGGCAGAGTGAGGAAGTAGCGTGTGCGGTGATTGCATTTGGAGGTTATCTCCGGTCTTTGTTAACCCGGGGGCCACGCTCCTCGTGGCTCGGGGCGTCTGGGCTAATTGAGAGGAATGTGAGGCCCAGGAACACGGAGGATGATTGCAGGGGGGACAGCGTGTTTGCTCGGCTGCAGCGCGACACAACGAGGAAAGTGTTGGTGATCAGAGCGGCTGACGAGCGGCTGTATCGCCGACTTCAACGCGGGGGAAAAAAACCTAAACGTTTGTTACATTCTCACACTGTACACATGCGGCCACCTTCCCACATCGCCGAGTCCTCTCTCGTTAAAAACATGTCACTTCAGACTGAGAGCCGGCTGAGTCTCCATAGCAACAACATCACAGAGTTGCTATTTTAGTGCAGCGTGCAACTTTGAGATAAGGTGTAATCATGCCAGGCTGGACACAACTAAATAATACCTCACTTATAACTCCCTACTTTGTCTAAGTGCTTTCATTGGGCGACCATTAGACTCTGTTACCATGGCGATGCTTCCTCACCGAGTGGTTGGACAAACGCTGTGATCATGATGCTGCGGCGTCAGTTCGCCGAGCGCTGACAGTGAAGCGGGACCACGTTACTCAGACATTTAACACGGAACTTTGCGCTTTCAGAGGAGTTCATGACCGCGGGGCAGACGTCCATCAAGCTGACGACGTGTCAGTGTGGCACTAATGATGTCACCATGCACACCAAGTACTTTTTTAACCACTAAACTATTACAACGACATGAACTTTTAGCTGCTGTCAGGTTGGCATGAGGTGTTATAAAACTGTCCTGACCAAAATAACTGCAATATAATCAAAATATTGTTGCAATAACTGATGTAACTCTTAAAGGGACAATGCAGGAAAAACAGACTAAGGCAAAATCCACTTAAATTTAAGTCTACAATATCTTTATATCACTATTTTTCCAACAGAAAACTGAAGTTTGTAAAGCACTCACTCTCTTTGGTGAGGGAGAGTGACTGGATTACAAACCTTATTTCACACATTCTTAAGATACCGTTGACTTAAGCTTGTCTTTTAAGTGGCTAAAATCAGTTTTTCTTCACTCCCACACCAAAGCCCATAGAGAAAACCAGTGATTTTAGCTTGCGGGGACACAGGCGCTGCTGGTCTACTGCTGCCTCGTGTGGTCACTTTGTGTCACTGAGGTAAACCCAGGAGAAGGATTTCAAATGCCGAATTGACTAAATAAGACATTTGAATTTCGTGATGGAGGCAGCAGTGGATCAACAACTCTGTGTGCTGTGATGTTAAAATCGCTGATTTTCTCTCTGGGCTTTGGTGTGGGAGAGTGAGTGGTTTACAAACTTCAGTTTCCTGTTGAAAAAGTCTGTCTCACAGTGAGATAAAGAGGTGTATCATCAGAATAGCAGTGGTACTTTAGACTGTGGATGATGATATATAAATACAGATCATTTAAACATTTCAGTTTCCTGGCAAATGTCTGTATTTGTGCACATTTTCTAAAAGCTTACAATTCCATTTTCTAAAAACATCAGTATTCTTATCATCGGTACTATTTTCTGCTGTGGACTGATACACATTTGTGCTCAGGTGATAAAAATCTGACAGTGAACTGGGCTAAAATGAGATATACTCCTCCATCACCACCACCTGCTTTCTCATTACCTTTGCTACGGCTGTTTGCTTGTACATCTTTGTGACCAGACTCATGACCTCAGTGAAGGGGTTGTCTGTGGCGGCGACCCCTGACCCCTGGGCCTTCATCACGTGCTCCCACTCGGCGAAGCTGGCCGCAGCCTCCTGCAAACAAGGAGAGCGCAAAAGAGACAATGAGGCCTCAACTCTCTCTTCTTCCTCTTCTTCTTCTTCTTCTGTTTTTGAGATATAAAGGGCAAAACAATTAATGGTGCTGCTGGGTGTCCTACTTTCCCTGGAAGAGGAAGAAAAGACGAGGGGGGGAGGAAAAAAATGAGAGGGAGTGCGAGGGGGGAGAATTCCCCAGGATGCCTCCCCCTCTGCCTGGGCTGCTGTGTTAGGTGGGTCATGAGCGTCTCCCAATTATAGCCACGTTGTGACAAGCCGGGGTCGAAGATGGAGAAGCAACCAGGCCGCTACAATAAATCAAAGACGGCCTGCGCGCTCTCAAGGTGATCGGCGAGGCGTATTTAAGGCGGCGAGGATCGCGGCGAGGATCGCAGTGGGAGAGGCCGACGCTGAAGAGCAGCATATGCTGCATTCTGCTCATAAACAAGGAGACGCAGAGAGGTTACGGCTGTTTATCATAAAAACACAGTTCTGTAGTCAGTCAACAGCAGGCTCCCGCTTTCTTTTTATTTATTTATAAACTAAGTGCAACAAATTAAAAAAGGAAAATGACAAGGAAAACAGCACACTTCACGTTTTACTGCATTTCCCTGCACCGACTCCTGTGTGCATATCATTTAAAGTGCTTCAAAAGAACGCCTGACTTCTTTGTTTTTAAAAGGGATAGTTCAGGGTTTCTGTATTCAAGCAGAAACTTTACATTTGAATTTCCGACAAGTTTAATTAGTTCTCGTTATGCAGCCGATGCTAAATAACCTGAAATGAGAAGATTTAAAGTGATAGCTCAGGTTTTTATGAAGAGTGGTTATGTAAGGCCTGCTCTCAAAGAGAAGACGGCTGCAGGCGGGGACACAAGGAAAAACACTGAGTCTCACCTCATCAATCTTAAAACTCAAAATTCACAAATCACAGTTTGCTTCAGTGCGTTTAACAACAACCTCCGTTCTTAGACCGGCTTTAAAAAACATTTTAACTGGGGAAAAAAATGGCAGAAACCTAATAAAATATACACTTACTGCTATATCTCACTGTGAGACAGACTCTTCCAACAGGAAACTGAAGTTTGTAAACCACTCACTCTCCCACACCAAACCCCAGAGAGAAAATCAGTGATTTTAACATCACAGCATATCACAGACCTAATCTGGCTCTGTCTTTCAAAGGTGAGTCTTGTGTTTAGTGGCTACTCTTGTGCTATCTCTTTAAATCTTCAACATCATTTCCTCCTTGGAGGTTATTTTGCATCGGTTGTGAACAAACGCTCGTTTCACTTTTAACAGAATTCAGGCTGCGAATGTTAATTCTCCACAGGACTGTGTGTTTTCTTTAACATCAAAGTGTGAACCATATGGCGACTGAAGATAGAGGTGGCTGTGGAGCACACACACGTGTCACGGTGTGTGCGTGTGTGTATGTGTGTGTGCGTGCGTGTGAAAAAGGTCGAAGGGGAATAAAATGTGCAGGAAAAGGAGAGGACTTATTAATGTGAGCGCGCACACACACACATACAGTATGTGGTGAAAGTTTCACTCCGACAATTTGTCTGTTTGTGTTCCAGTCATTAGCATTTCAGTGGATCCTAACGTCGTCAAAGTCAAGGACGGTGGAGCGGATAAACAGAATCATCCTGGAGAAGCTCAAAGCTGCGCTTCCTTAGATGTCTCTGCACTCGCTGTCTGCTTTATTTTCTCTAATTAAAAAAAGTTTATATTTGAGCATTGCCTCTCCTAATGTGCTGTGAAAATAAAAAAAAAATTAAAAAAACAGACCTGAGTGGTGAAACCCTCCAGTCTGTGTGATATTCAGCAGATGAACAGTGACAAAAGGTCCAGGGCTGAAATGTAAAGGGCAGCGGGGACATAAAAAGTGTCTGGCTGTGGACGATAAAAGCCATCATTAGGGAGTAAAATGAGATAGGAGTGATGAAGTGGTGAGCGCGGCTGGTGTGTGGCAGATACACTCACACTTTGTTTGCAGGGAAAATAATGTCCTTGCAGTCTTTTATGTTTGATATTGTTCCTATTTTTCCCTGCTTGCAGATTTTTTGGGTGAGTGACCACTTCACACCGCCTTTTATAACAGTCCATTTAGCTGTGAGGCTGTTTTCCTTCTACACACTCACAGATTCATCGCGGGAACAAAGAACAAGCTTTCGTCGCGTGTGAGGACATCACACACGGAAGCTGCTGTTTCAGCCGATGTTCAGATAAAGCGGCAACGACGGCGGCGACGACACGCCCGTGACATGACATGAACTTTTCCCGCTCTTCTACACGTGCGTTCACTGGCCTAATTGGCTCCGTGGTGTAGAAACACTGACCATATTTAGCCTCCAATTAAAGCGTCGCTTAACATTTCGCAGAGAGAAAAAAAAGAAAAACGCTGCATCATCACTTTCACGCGCAACTTCCGTATTGGAGTGTCATTCCTGGGATGATGTATAATTAGTGCTGAGCTGAGCTGAGCTGCTCCAGCTTCTTTTTTTCTTTCTCTCCACAAAAATACAACAAAGGCTCTTTATTTATTTTTTTTACACGAGTGGATTTCTCTCTCTCCCTGCAGCCGACGGGAAAGTGAGAACGCTGCACAGCTTTGACTCCACTGACCCCCCAACATTCACGTGGACGCTCCACCACGCAGCCCGTGCAATGTGGGAGGCGGAAACTGCAACCAGAACTTTGAGGAGGTTAAAAAAAAAACTAAAAACACCTACACACAAAAAACATAAAACACACACACACACTGAAGGGCAGTTATATAATCCTACAGCAGCAAATGAGCAGTTTTACTTCTTTCATATACAATTTATGAATGAATGAGTTCAGATTCTGAAGAACAAGTGTCATCAATTCTCTTCTATTTAAATCTACTCTGTGATTTTCTATGATTGTCACTGCATTTTATTGAACATTTAAGTTAAAATCCATACATTTGACACTTTTCTGTTCACATAACAACAAAAACATTCATCACATTAGAGAAACTAACTGTTCTGTCTGCTGCTATAACCACATTTAAACTTTTATATTAATTAACATTTTCAAAAAAAATCATATTTGACACTTAAGAATTAAATATATACTTTAGTTTTCTTTAATAAACAACTAATGAACATTAATTAACAGCTAAATTTAGAGCCGAGACAAAAGTTGGGAGAGAAAGTAAAACATGGCCTGCTGGTGTGACTGTGGGATTTAATTTCAGCGAACAGCATGAATCTAATTTGTTGTTTCACATTTAATCACGATGTGACATGGAAGAAGATGTGGAAACATATTAAAGGGAGAGTTCAGGTAGTCAGGTGTGGGTTTAGGAGGTAGAGTCTGTTGTGAGCGCCCCCTGTGCCAAGAACTAGTCTGAGACATGGTGATAACGTTAGGAAAAAACTGAAGTTTGTAAACCTCTCACTCTCCCACACCAAAGCCCACAGAGAAAATCAGTGATTTTAACATCACAGCACACAGGAGTTGTTGATCCACTGCTGCCTCCATCACTAAGTTCAAATGTGTTATTTTGTAAAATTCAGCATTTAAAATCCTTCATTCAGATTAACCTCAGTGACACAAAGAGCCACACGAGGCAGCAGTAGACCAGCAGCTCCAGTGTCCCCACGAGCTGAAATCGCTGATTTTCTCTATGGGGTTTGGTGTGGGAGAGTGAGTGGTTTACAAACTGCAGTTTCCTGTAGAAAAAGCAGTGATCATGTGCTTAAGGCATCGTAGAATCAAATGTTTTCACTGAGAGAGAGTCTGTCCAACAGTGAGATAAAGACACATTCTTAAGATATCATAGATTTAAGCTTTGTTTTTCCTGTACTAAACATTTAAGAGTATACTTTACTATAATTAAAAGCAAAATGAATCAAAGACTTAAGCAGATATAGATTTTATGAGGTGAGCCTTGTTAAGAGGATAGAGTTTATTTCCCTCCATCACTGGCCAAACCTGAACTATCCCTTTAAAAACAAATGTCCGTACCTTGGCCGCCTCCTTGGGCAGGTCGAAGGGAATACGCTGGCGGATCTTGGGCGGCAGCTGAGTGAGCACGTCGGCCTTCAGGCGACGGATCATGATCTTGCTGAGCTGCTGGTGCAGCTCCTCCAGGTTGGACGCACCTCGACAGTCCCACTGCCTG